>NC_057795.1:687701863-687736570 GCF_018294505.1 Triticum aestivum
GCCTATAGGAGAGACGTTGTTTTTTAAAAGCTTATTTCCTTGTATTTAAAAGCACGGACGTACAGTCCATAGTATGTTATTCGGGTGTGGACATACAGTCCATAGTATGTTATTCCTTTGACTATATCACTAGAGGAGGCATGGTATGTCGGACCAGAGGGGCATGATTGCGTTTTACGCGGTGTCACAATTGTCACAGGCACGGGCATGAAGAGCTCAAAGGCATGGTCGGTGTTATTGCATAGAGCCACGTTAACCTTTGTCTTACGCACAGCCATGGGCGTTTACTCTATGAGGCACGGAATGGCCTATATGAGAGATGTTGTTTTTTAAAAGCTTATTTCCTTGTATTTAAAAGCTTGTCTTTGTAGATCTTTTCGACGCCGGAAGCACGGTTCTACAATCATCTTGCCTCTGTAAACGGCAAAATTTTCTAGGGGCACGTTGACAATTAAATCACTAGAAGATTCAAGGTCGTGCCTCTGCTTTGCAGATGATTCTGCTTAAACGCAAACAAAACCAAGTAAGTGAAGTCATGGGAGAAGCACTGTTCTACATGCCACACAGGCACGGCCGTGATTCCACAGTCATACCTGTCTGGTCCATCGCAAAGTAAGTGTCGTGCAGTGATAACAGACGCACGGTCTTACAGGCACAAGAGGCACGAACGCTCCTGTTTTATAAAATATTTCAGCTAACAAGTTATTTGGATAAGCACGACCATCATATCACACATGACTGCGTGTTCCAGGTGATTTTATTCGCTCGTTCTATTCACAAAAGGAGATCCAAACTTACAGACGATGCACAAAAACATTAAAACTTGTTAGTTTTTTGAGCTTCTGAGTTTCTTCCCGACTGGAGAGCACAAAAACAAGTTCCTGACAACCTAACAGACAGTGCATAAAGTACAAGCTGGAAATCCAAACTGCAAAGCACACAACAACACCTATCTATGACAGCCGGATAACCGTTTTCAACATTCACAAGTCAATGGATCCGGCAAATCCATGATTGGGCACTGGTTTGTCCAGATGTGTACTTTTAAATCCAAGTTCAAATGCCTACAATACCCTGACAATATAAGACGAGCACATCTAGAAGCCTTCTTGCCCCATTGAAGCACCTCTTCTTGACGTTTATAAAATCCTTCAGTGATGTTGTCTGGAGGGGAGAGAAACTTAAGCCTCATAGTCTCCAACTCCTTTGCATTCAGAATAAAGAACGTTGCAAATTGAATGTTTTTGTTGCAGTGTACATATTTTTCCAGCGTTACTATCTTCAGACGAATGTCATGCTGTTTGAGAAACACCCGGTGCTTGTGGCGCCACTTGTTTGTTACACCTTCCTCATGGCAGACTCCTCCCTGGAAATGCATAAATAGTGAGAATACTTGAGGACTACAAGGGGAAAGAGAGGCCTCCAATATAGTACCCTATGCATTGTTTGTGCTTTCAATGGGTCTGGAAATTATTTTACCTCGATAAACAAGTTCTCTAGGCTAGGAAAGCATCTCATCAAGGCAACAACCTTGTTCAGATTTAATGACATGTGGATAAGCAGGGTCTTCACAGATTGAACCACCGTTGATAGGCTGACTACAAACAAAGCCCGCACCAAGCACATATCATAAAACTAGATGGATAAAAGTTTACATGGCATGAAACTCGGGCAGTGGAACGAATGCAACTAAAGAGTATATAGTGCAAAAGGTGAGTACCTCGATAACTGTAGAGCCAAAAACAATCTTGGATTGAGGAAATGCTTCGTAAAAATTGCCCAGACACTCGAGTTTAGGTGCAGAGAAGACAGTTATCTGCAACTGTCGGCTCTGAATATCATGAATTGGTCGTTTAAGTGAGGGCGCATCCTCAACAACGAGTTCACCATTCTCACAAAGGATACAGATGAGTTCAACTTTGGCTGAGTTTATTCTGATGCAGTGGTCCAGGTTATTGCAAACAAGCAGGAGCCACTCGAGGGTAGGGCAACCATGGTTGATTATGCTTTGCAGTGAGATGTATGATATATCAACCTCCAAAAACGAAAGCCTCTTAAGCAGTGGAAGTTTGAACGATTGTGCATACTCATTAGGTATCTGGCAAAGAGCAAATGTGACGGTGTGCAGCGAGGAAAACATCAACGTGGAAGTCGGTGGCGAGGCCGCGGACGAACAGAATTCGTGCTGCAGTGTGATGGTTCTTCCCATGAACCGTGGGAACATGTAGTAGAAATCGAGAACCTGCAGATTCTTTAGTCTTGGGGATCGAAGCCAGGCGTCGACTGTAGAGGGTCTGCAGTGGAGGTAGCACGCAGGAATGCAATGGCGATGGACTGTGCCCCCATGGCCGGAGAGGATGGCTTCCGAAGGCACAAACCACCAACGTCAGGCTGAAAATTGCACCGAGTTCCAAAATATCTAATGCGAGTGACATCCTTGCTGGGGAGCATCGAGGCTACGTTGATATGAACTGTTTCTAGAGGCTTAAAAAGACGACCGGCAGGGATCTCACTGCAGTCAAGATTCAGAGGAGCGGCGCGCCATAGAGGGCGCCACCGACGTGCGAGGATTTGAGTGCGGGTGCCCTCCTTAGTGGACAGACGGGAAATGATATCACTGAGGACACCATCCGGGAGGTCGCTGATGCGGTCCGGGCAAGACTCCTTCTTCTCCGAACCACTGAGCGGGCCTGTGCCGCTTCTAGCCGCTACCGCCATGCCACCAGAGGACGAAGTCGCCAGTGGCCCGAACCTCCCCTTCTTGTTGCTCGGGGCACCTGGCCAGATCTCCATCCCCGTCTCCGTTGCTGGATTTGCGCCGCCTGCGAGCACCACTATATGTGGCGTGGATCTGGAAAAACTACTAGGTCTTCACTACGGGCAGATCCCGCGTGTGAGGAAAGGAGGGGAAGGGACGTCGACCAACTGGACGGCAACTATAAATTATATCTTTCCTTCACTGTTGTTGTGGAAAACAAAGAACGATCATTTTCCGTCACTACTGCGGAAGAAAACATACACATGCACGGGTGGACAGCCCAACAAAGCATGGTGTGTTATTATATAGAGTCGCGTTTGCTTGGGTTTGTGTTTCGTATGATTATGTCGACTTGTTCAGACGGAGAGGCACGGATGTTTCGGCTCATGGGCACGAGCATGCAACGCTCAAGGGCATGGCATGGTCCGTGGTATTACATAGAATCATGCTAGCCTGTGACTCGATCAGAAGGAAGATGCACGAGCGTTTAGCCCATAGAGCTGAACCTTTGTGTTACGCACACCCACAGGCGCTTACTCTATCAGGCATGGAATGCCCTACGTGGCTACGTCAGAGACGCTGACTCCTTGTATTTAAAATCATGGACGTGAATTACATAAGGACACGGCTCCGTACTGAGTCGCGTAATGCTTCTTTCTTGATTATACGTATATTATTCAATAAAGGCGTGGACGTTCGTGCATGTCTGTGTTTCAGGGTCGCAAGCACAGGCATAAAGTGCTTAAAGGCATGGCGAGCTATTATATACAGTCACACACAAAGATTTTCTGTTTGTATTCCGAATGGCTCGGTGGACTCAGTCAGAATAAGAGGCACGCACGTGACAACCACGGAGGCATGGGCACGTATGTGCGTTTATTACAGAAACCTAACAGAATCGGGTTTATATGTCAACACTTTCTGCTTACTCTATGAGACACGTAACAGCCAATTAGAGAGACAGAAAGGGGCACACATTTATTGCCGCATTTCCACCATCTGGGGTGAGAAAATGTGATAGCTGGAATTCGAAGTCATACTGACATGTGGGCTCTCAAATAGTTCCTCCAAGTATTTGACTCACTTGTGGGGTCGTCCGCAACATGAGTTCCAG
The DNA here is from genome assembly GCF_018294505.1 of Triticum aestivum. NCBI lineage: Eukaryota > Viridiplantae > Streptophyta > Magnoliopsida > Poales > Poaceae > Triticum > Triticum aestivum. The sequence goes on from NC_057795.1 coordinate 687,705,736, forward strand.
ATCTCTCTCCATCTAGCATTGGTGGCGACAGGCGAGGCATAATCTAGCTCTCCAAAGGGAAGCCAATCCTGATCCCTCCGCAGAGTTCGCCCGTTACTGAAAATTTATCGATCTCCTTCATCTCACTCGCCGTGGATCTCCTGTTCAGGTAATCCATTGCATCATAACCATGATTATGCCACCGATTCAACATTTGAACAAAAAAAATTACTGGTACTAGCAATTCCGCGGGCTGCGTACACACCGCATATGCGTAACAGAGCATGTCGGGCGCGATTTGAATATCGGTTCCGGATCCAATTATCTTCAGCTACTCCGTGCTCAAACTGTTGCACCGTCTTAATAGCAGAAGGGTTATGGATTTAAAATTAGGACTCAGCTGACCTCACTTTAATCATACCAACTGCATGCTTGTGTCGTGGTTTTGCTAAGTTGAGTTGTATCTCCAGCCATGCAAAACTTAAGCACTCTCATGACCACATATTATATTAGTTGCAGAGCTCAATGAAACTGTAGTCAAAATTCACTATCATGATACCTAACATGAGGTCACAGGTCAAATGACTGTATAGATCCATAATCTATAGCACAAATCCAAAGGACTTACGTCCCTTTTTGCAAAGCAGTTACTAACTCACAGTTAGAAACCGTCTTACATGGACCAAGTTGTTGATGATGGTCTCACATGGACTGCTAACAACTGTCTTACATAGCTGACCTGATAACGATGATGTCTCGTGACCTCTTATGTAGAGTTCGATGAGATGGACTCAACCCCACAGCTGTCGGAGACTCAGTCCCAGACTGTCGATGGCACATAGATTGTAAACCAAGATTTCATGGTTCATGACCAGCTAGAAATAGAGAGACTAAGGATCGAGTTAAAACACGTAGCGCAGAAAAAGCCTGTTGAGGAGTACAAGGCAAAGAAGCAGCTTGCTGCCTCGAAGTAGGTGTTTTTTAATCATGCATCTTGCGTGTGTCGTTGAAATTTCTTTGGAAATCAATGCCTCTCATTCTAGCTGCATTTTTAATCACCACTTAAACATTTGTCTCTGTTTTGCTGACTCAGCGTTTGTATGTAAGCTTTTGTCAGAAAAGCATGTGGTTCAACAATACATTTGCTAAAGGTCATTTCTTATCTTTGTCCACAGAGTTGTTACAATGGGTGAATATGAAGAAGAGTTCAGCACAAAACTTAGCTTCGAGAAATTCATAACTGTATGTGAAAAGCTAACAGAACCACAAAAGCAGCTTGTTAGAGATATTGGATTTGGATACCTTCTAGATCTATGCTGTCGCGAGCTTCCTAGGTGTTTCGTTCGTTGGCTTGTCCGCTATTTTGATTGCCCTTCCAGGTATTTCACACTTCCTAGTGGATATAGATTCCTCATCAACTCGTACACAGTGCACCGGATCTTAGGAATTCCACTTGGCGGGCAGATTATCCCTAGAAAATGCTCAGAAGCTTTCAGATGTCAGTTAAGTCCGAAACTCGGTGTGCTGGGCACGCTCCAAACATCAGAGAGTTAACTGATCTCATAACCCCAGAGCTGACAGGAGAAGTGTTTCAACGAGTTTTCGTGATGTTTGCAACAGCGGTATTTCTATGCCCAACGACATATGACTGTGTTAGCCCCGACTATTTAGCTGCTCTAGAATGACTAGCAAGTAACATATCATCATATGATTGGTCCAGTGCTGTCACAGAGAAACTGGTGGCATCACTCCAGACCTTCAAGGACAAAGGATTCGTAGGCGCCCTGTGTTGCTGCCTCCTGATTCGAGTGGTTCATTCACGAACTTGTACATTTCTTTATACCCACAAGCAGCTACTAGAACATGATTCATTTTTACGTCTTCCCCACTTGCAGATAACTTATTTTGAGTACCTGGATACGAAGATTATGGACCTAGAACCTGACACTCCTGCAAGACTTGTCATGTGGGACAAAAAGGCCATAAAGAATTATGCTAACACAGACAGCCTGTCAACAGAGGACGGAATTTTTGGGAAACACATGGTGAGTCAACTTTTCATCAATTTCCTTTGGCGAAGTTTTCGACTCAACATAAGGAATTAGCTAGAATGTATTAACTTGACTTGACTGTAATTGTTTCCTTTTCCGCATGGTAGCTGAAAGACATTAGGCGCACGCCTTTCCAACCACCGTCTGGCTTTCAGGCGCCATTTTTCCAAATGAGTCCCAGACTAGAATCCCACATAGAAGAATTTGTGCCTCAAGAAAAACTTTGTTCCGTAAGTGATTTCCAGCTACTGCACCTGATTTTATGTTTGAAATGATGCTCCCTAAGCTTTTACGAAATAGATACATGTCCTATTGTGTTCATCCAGACAGTTTACTATAGTACGTTAGTTGTGCTTTTGTGTTAAAACTAGAAGTGCTTCATATAGGACGAGTGCTCATCCAGACAGTTTCCTATAGTATGTTAGTTGTGCTTTTCTGTTAAAACCAGAAGTGCTTCCTACAGGACGTTAGCCGTGCTTTTGTATTTAATGTAGAAGTGCTTCCTGAACTACCTTAGCCGTGCTTTTGTGCAAAATATAAAAGTGCTTTATATACTACCTTAGCTGTGTTTTTTGTGTTAAATACAAAAGTGCTTCCTATAGTACCTTAGCTGTACTTTTGTGCTAAAACTAGAAGTGCTTCCTATAGTACGTTAGTTGTGCTATTGTGTTAAATATAAAAGTGCTTCCTATATAGTACGTTAGCTGTGCTTTTGTGTTAAACATAGGAGTGCTTCCTACAGGACGTTAGCAGTGCTTTTGTGTTGAATATAAAAGTGCTTCCTATACTACCTTAGCTGTGCTTTTGTGTCAAATACAAAAGTGCTTCCTATAGTACCTTAGTTGTGCTTTTGTGATAAAACTAGAAATTCTTCCTATAGTACGTTAGCTGTGCTTTTGTGTTAAATATAAAAGTGCTTCCTATATAGTACGTTAGTTGTGCTTTTGTGTTAAACATAGGAGTGCTTCCTACAGGACGTTAGCCATGCCTTTGTGTTTAATATAGAAGTGCTTCCTATACTACCTTAGCTATGCTTTTGTGTAAAATACAAAAGTGCTTCCTATAGTACCTTAGCTGTGCTTTTGTGCTAAAAATAGAAGTGCTTCCTATAGTACGTTAGCTGTGCTTTTCTGTTAACGTACTTTTGGAAGCACTTCTATATTTAATACAAAGGCATAGCTAACGTACTATATAGGAAGTATTTTGTGTTAAACATAGGAGTGCTTCCTACAGGACGTTGGCCGTGCCTTTGTGTTTAATATAGAAGTGCTTCCTGTCCTACCTTAGCTATGCTTTTTTGTTAAATACAAAAGTGCTTCCTATAGTACCTTAGCTGTGCTTTTATGCTAAAACTAGAAGTGCTTCCTATAGTACGTTAGTTGTGCTTTTGTGTTAAATATAAAAATTCTTCCTATATAGTACGTAATTGTGCTTTTGTGTTAAACATAGCAGTGCTTCCTACACGACATTAGCCGTGCCTTTGTGTTTAATATAGAAGTGCTTCCTATACTACCTTAGATGTGCTTTTGTGTTAAATACAAAAGTGTTTCCTATAGTACCTTAGCTGTACTTTTGTGCTAAAACTAGAAGTGCTTCCTATAGTACGTTAGCTGTTCTTTTGTGTTAAATATAAAAATGCTTCCTATATAGTACGTTAGCTCTGCTTTTGTGTTAAACATAGGAGTGCTTCCTACAGGATGTTAGCCGTGCCTTTGTGTTTAATATAGAAGTCCTTCCTATACTACCTTAGCTGTGATTTTGTGTTCAATATACACTGCTTCCCTGCAGCGGTAGGTCAACCATGCTTCGTACAATACGTCGGGAGTGCTCTTTCAAGGAATTCATTGACCTTGTTACCCGCACTTCCTCGCAGCATATCATGTGTGATTCTACAATTCTTGACTGAACATACAATAGCTCACATGATATTTTTCATTTTCAGTATTAATAACTAATTTTCATTTCCGGTATTAAAAATTTCTGATGTTTTTTTTCAATTACAGGCCAAGGTGAAAATTGTAAAAGTTATCAATGAAATGTACACAGAACTTTTCTTGCGGTTTCAACCAGTTCTCGAGCAGAAATTGGAGAAACTCCTTTCACTTGGTAGGGATCTTAGTGCAAAAGAAACCAAGAACAGAGACCGCGGCGTTTATTGTAACTTGCAACAGGACAACTCAAATGAAAAAGAAACTTTTTCATCAGCCCCTTCAACATACTCTACACTTCCAAGTTCTAGCACGACAAGCAGTCAAAGTTCTTCCAGCAGTGGCTCAACTAGTGTCCTTCACTCCACGTCATACTCCCTTCAAAATTTAAAGGGTTGCTGCGATACCCCTGACCCAGACTCCCAGAATCCATATGACAAAGAGCATTCCCAAATTCGTCTATCTTCACAGCTAAAATCATCAACTCAGATTAAGTTGCTACTGGAGGTGAACAGGATCGACCACAACAGAGAGGACATTGATGAACAAGCCAAGATTCATCTGGACAAAGTGCATAACCATGTGCAGAACTGCCTTGATGGCTTGCCGGTTCATGAGCCCTTTGTGCCAACGTCTGAGATGCTCGAGAGTGGGGCAATTATAATGATAGGTGAAAATTCGTCTGAGTGTTCTGTACGGTTTGAAACCCAAAATTCTGCTGGAGGATCTGCAGACCACAACTCTCTGACAAGCCCACTGGAAAACTCTTGGAGGAAACAGCAAAACCTACTACAACAGGAACATCAACTTCGCAATCTGCGGTTGACAAACAGTTACTGACTGATCCAATCTCAACGGATACACTTGGAGCACCTGTTCTTCACATTGGGAAAACGTCACCAACTACTGAACGGTCCAGCGGTTCTGATAGCGCTCACAAAAATTCTTCAACCAACACAAAGAGCCTCACTGTATCCCAACCTGCACAAAAGTTAAACATTGTCACTGAACAACGTTCTTCTTCACTGCCAGAAGCTAAGGTCCATCTTATTTCAATTTTGAGAGATGACAAGACGATTGCTGAAACTAAACGCACCAGAGCCACTTCCTCCCTTGCTCCTATAGTAGCCGTCACCACTGATTCTGACAGCGGTTCTAACACAGTACTGGATACGAGAAAAGCACTTGCATCCACTAGTGATGCTCCAATCATTACTACCACATCTATTGATGCGGAAGACAATAACATTGCAGAAGAACATGAACAATGTACCAAACAACCACGTATTGATCCCACAGACAGCGTCCCTCTTACCACAACCGCACATCCGCCAGAACTAGAAACACAAATGGCAGCTCACAAGAGGTCCTTACAGTAGTCAGAAGATCAAGGAAACAATAATACGGCACCTCCTAAGAAAAAAGTTAGAATACTGGAGCCTCCACACAATTCAACAGAAACTGCAACCATTCAGTCTCTACGGCTGACAACCACAGAGGCCTCCTTGATGCTGGATTCATTGATGATGATGAAATATGGTCTGACCCACCTATCTATGAACAAATTGACAGAGTCATTGATGAAAAGAAGAAGCAACCCTTTCATAACCAAGTAGCATCCCAGCAATGCCAACCTGATACTATCTCACACTTGACCAAGAATTCAACCTTGCCATCCAGATCTTGCCTTTCTAACTACGAAGAGCCACATATGACCAGCAGATCAGGCTCAATGCCAGGCGGTATCCACCTCTCACAGACTTTTGATACGTCATACTCCACAGGTTTAACTCAAACTATCTTGTCCGACAGTTTGCCAGCAACTTCTTTGTCCCAACACTACCAACAAGTTCCTACTCTCAAAAACAACTACTACCGACGTCCTGGTGCTCAGAATAACGGCAGCTCAAACAGCAGCCAGCACTCACCTTATGCAATGAATAACCAAAGTCAGAAACAATACCACCAACAAACCCCTGTCCACAATGCCCACTACGCCCAACACAATGATGCTCAGAATAACAGCACTGCACGGTGCCATCAACGCCAACCTCAAGAGCAGAACCATCAGCAATCACAGACAAGCGAGTCTCGTGGCCAAAATTACAGTGCCTTGCAACAACAGTTCAACAACATGCAGTATTCCGGCCATCCTCTACAACATTTTCCAACAGATATTCCTTCGATCTCAACCGGTGATCCAACTGTCAGAACATTACAACTGCGCATGCAACGCCAACCACAAGGCCTAATAGTCCAAAGAAACAACAATTGTAATGAGGGTCATCTGCAACTTAGTAATGGTCAAATGAACTCCGGTGGTCATGTCTCCCAACCTCATCAACATCATCCTCACCTAGAACAGACTCGATTCACTAACCAAGGGAATGACCATCAAGATCACTACCAACTTTTGGAAATAAGAGATTCTGCAACGCAGGAGAAAGAAGTGTATGAAACAATCGTCGACATTACACCAGGCATCAGTCAACATGATAGGTAATGAATTAGTTCTTCCTCTTACAGTAATGTTTTGATCCTTTCTTTTACTACTGCAATGCATTCTGCCTGAAGCTTTCAAATTAAAGAGTTTCAGCTCTATTATTCTGCTATTGCAATTGAATACTCATCAACTCTAACGTTTAAATAATAAAATCATACGATTTAAAATGCATTTATCTTTTTTGGCAGCAAGAGTATATTCTACGTCGACCGACGTTGGGCCGATCATCGAACTTTAGGTTTGTCAATGAAGGTATACGGATATATCAACTCATTCGTGGTCGATGCTTACTCAGAGTTGCTGATGAAAGAATAATTCTACGCAACGCCAACGCCAACATCTGTGCACAAGCATATAATGTACATTGACGCATCTGTAAGTACTTGCTTCTCATAAATAATAATAACAAACCACATTTACTACTACTAGCATGCTGAGTGACGCAGCTTCAATTTAATGCAGGATAAATTTCAAGTTCTAGAAGCAAGCACTGAACTACTGAAGGAACAAATTACAGAAAAACCTATTGGGTTCAGGCTACCAAACAAATGCAACATCGTGAGTTCACCCTACTCACTCTATCTGTCCAGTGTTCGTCTTCAATTCTACCAGATTTTCTTGTTACAATTATATAACTTCCCGTTAATTGTTTTAGGTCTTAATACATGTGAGAAAGAAACCACATTTTATCTACCATGAATCTTGCAATGTGTCGCTTTGAAATTATTTGTCCTTATATCAATTGCGACGGTATAAAGGAACACTCGAACATTGTCATCGAAAACTTCAAGAGAGCTTATCATTCTGCTTACAACTTACAACAACTATCCTCACACAATGGCCTCCTTTCATGTCAAACATGTGCAGAGTGTATGTAACTCAGACAGAGAGTGAGTTTCTTCTAACTGTAGCTCTACCTCATTTACACCATGCATTTTTTTGCTCCACTACATATCCCATATCTACTTTCCACCTACTAACCAATAACATAATGCTCTCAAATTTCAGGGATGACAGTGCTATTTACACCATGCATTTGATGCCCCTCATTAATTTCAATAATAATTCAATTTTTATCAATAATGTAAGTTCACTCTCATTGACAACACATAAACGTATGTTCATCCAAAGCCAGCTAAACATTAAGTTTTACAATAAATTTTATAAGTTTGTGCGCTTATTTGTTTTGTAGATCCATGTGAAACCGATGAGAGAACAACTAACTTACTAAATGATAACATCGAACTACAACACAGGCCATGTATTTGAGGCACTGACCATCATACTCAACAAACACAACATACGACGCGAAAGAAGAAGATTTGGAAGAAGATGACTACTGCTTAGATGCGCCTTAATTTAGATGGAGACATCCGAACATTGTTTCAGCCATATCGACTCATGTAATCACAACAATGTTTCAGCTATTTTTGTATCGGTCCAAGATAGCTGCTATGGATCCCATTAACCACAGCTGTGCATTCAAATGGTCAAGTCTTAAATTCCTGACATCGATTTTTTTCGAAAATAAGAATCATATTTTTTTAGAAAAGTTGTAAAGATCATATTGAAGAAATCAATTCCTTGTACTAGAACACCACTCACTCCGACTAGACATAAAAAAGAAACAATTGGAACACAGAGGAAAAACACTATCGATTCGTAAGCATTTGACAAAGGAGCTAAATGACTCACCTACAATAATGCTGGTCACAGAGGCACTATCGTGCCTCTTATCCACGTAGAACGTGCCACTCTTAACATGGACACTAACCTGACACACACAAGTGCACCACCAGTTAACACAGGACCATCCCCTTGATAGCTTAACACCGGTCCCTCTACCAAGCCAACAAGTCATGGAATCACGACCGTGACTTCAACCAAAAAAGGTCCGTGACCTCACAAGTTTCACCGACGAATCTCTCTTAGGAAGTAAGTGAAAGCAAACGTTTCGAAAGAAAGGAACGACCGTGCCTTTGAATAACAGCATATACGTGCCTCTCCGAACAAACGTGTTGAGAAAGCATTTCCGAACAACACACACAACTCTGCCTCAACATAACATAGGACATGCCTCCACTAACTAGACAGACGTGAATTCACTAGCCAGACTAAATAGATATATTACAGAACATGCAACCATGACAGTGACTCATACTAACATAACGCACTGCCTAACACACAACCACAATCGTATATTCGTTATAAAAACAACCGTGCCAAACACACTACGAACAGAAAGTGAAAGTGATGCCCCTACCTGTCAGTGTGACCATATCGAGAGAAAAACTGAAGCAACTAGCAAACTAATAACACCAGAGCGTGCCTTGCCTAAAACAAAAACAATGCATTCCTGAGCAGACGGCTGTGCGCTGCCTAGATTCACGAAAGTGCACATCTGACTGGTCCTCTTAATACATCTCATCTTATACCAATGAATAGCAAGAAATCATAGAGGAAAATATTCTTGAAGGCACCCAGTCAAGAAAAACATGATGGAACGAAAATAAACTTAAATTCCCAAACAAGTCAACTCCATCTGGTTCAAAATAAAACCACCACAATTACAAATTCATCAGTCGATGTAATATTACCCAATACAATAACTATCAAATAACCAATTCATCACACAATACTCAGAAACGTCCTCGCCATCTGACATCAGGAAGACAGCGACGATGAAGGATGTCCCTCATCGATAGAAACCGGCGGTACAGCTCATAGCTCACATACCCTTCCTAAAGGAAAACCAAATGAAAACATCAATGTACAAAAAAACGTATTGTTCTTGCAACAAAGGCACAAACTAACGAAAATGAAATCTTCACTTACAGTAGCTCCAAATTTCAGGTGATCAAAGGTAAGTGGCTTCCAATCCCAGTAGTGACGAAGAAGTTATGGAAAAGAGGACTCCAGCTTGGAGTAAGATTCGTCAATGATGGCTCCTACTAAGTCCTCCATGGAATCCCTTTCTTGACTGCCTTTTATTATGAACTTCTCTTGGATATCGACGTGGTACCCTTCTCGAATTCTGATGAAATCTTGAAAAAGAGCATCTCTAATATTCCTGACGCCCACACTAGAGAAAGTTATACCTCTATTCTCAAGGAAATCCTTCAAGACAGGGCACTCCGTCCTGGCCTTGCAGAAGTGATAGACTGTAGGACCTTGAAGTATGTCTATAGGGGGGTGATTAGACTACTTGACCAGTTAAAAACTTAACCTTTTCCCAATTTTAGTCTTTGGCAGATTTTAGCTATCTTAGCACAAGTCAAGTAATCTTCACACAATTCAATCAAGCATGCAAAGAGTATATGAGCAGCGGAAATTAATGCATGCAACTTGCAAGAATGTAAAGAGAAGGGTTTGGAGATTTCAAACTCAATTTGGAGACACGGTGATTTTTGAGCTGTGGTTCCGATAGGTGGTGCTATCGTACATCCACGTTGATGGAGACTTCAACCCACGAAGGGTAACGGTTGCGCGAGTCCAAGGAGGGCTCCACCCAAGAAGGGTTCACGAAGAAGCAACCTTGTCTATCCCACCATGGTCGTTGCCCACGAAGGACTTGCCTAACTAGCGGTAGATCTTCACGAAGTAGGCGATCTCCTTGCCCTTACAAACTCCTTGGTTCAACTCCACAATCTTGTCGGAGGCTCCCAAGTGGCACCTAGCCAATCTAGGAGACACCACTCTCCAAGAAGTAACAAATGGTGTGTTGATGATGAACTCCTTGCTCTTGTGCTTCAAATGATAGTCTCCCCAACACTCAACTCTCTCTCACAGGATTTGGATCTGGTGGAAAGAAGATTTGAGTGTAAAGCAACTCTGGGAAGGCTAGAGATCAAGATTCATATGGTAGGAATGGAATATCTTGGCCTCAACACATGAGTAGGTAGTTCTATCTCAAAAATGGTGAGTTGGAAGTGTAGGTTTGTTCTGAGGGCTCTCTCCACGAATGGAGAGGAGGTGGAGGGGTATATATAGCCTCCACAGAAAATCTAACTGTGACACACAATTTACTAATCTCGATGGGACCGAATCAACAAACTCAGTCGGGCCAATTCAGTAATCCTAGTGACCGTTAGTGATTTCGGTGGGACCGACATGCAACTCAGTGGGACCGATATGGTTAGGGTTAGGGCATAACATAATCTCGGTGAGACCGATTACACAAACTCGGTGGGACCGATTTTGGTAATTAGCTAACCAGAGAGTTGGTCAGGTAAACTTGGTGGGACCGATTCGCTCTTTTCAGTGAGACCAAAATGTTACGAAAGGGAAATAGAGAGTTTACATTGCAATCTCGGTGGGACCGACTCACTTCGGTTAGACCGAAACGTTACGAAGGGAAACAGAGAGATTACAATCCCATCTCAGTGAGACCGAGATCCCTATCGGTGAGACCGATTTGCCTAGGGTTTGTGGCGGTCGCTATGACATCTGAACTCGGTGGCGCCGGATAGGAAGAATCGGTGGGGCCGAGTTTGACTTTAGGTTTAGGTCATATGTGAATATGAGAAAGTAGTTGAGGGTTTTTGGAGCATATCACTAAGCACTTGAAGCAAGAAACGCATTAAGCAACACCTCATCCCTTCTTGATAGTATTGGCTTTTCCTATAGACTCAATGTGATCTTGGATCAGTAAAATATAAAATGTATAGTCTTGACCTTTTGAGCTTGAGCCAATCCTTTTGTCCTTAGTGTTTTGAGGGATCCACTTTCATCATCCATGCCATGCCATTCATTGAGCTTTCCTGAAATATTTGTCTTGGAATAGTATTAGCTCAATGAGCTATATGTTGTTATGAATTACCAAAACCACCTAGGGATAGTTGCACTTTCATAGACCAAAACATGATTCCGCATAGCCAGTTGCATGACGGCGACTTTTCTACGCCCATACCAATCCTTTCGCGTGAACTCCATGCCGAGACCAACAAACTTGTATTTCTCCTCGCGCAACCAGTCCTCGTACAAGGCAATGATCTCCTCCACCTTGCCAGGCTCATTGGTGTACCACACGTCGAGCTTCGTGCTACCATCTGCAACTATCAGATGGTACTCAGTGGTGTTCAAAAAGTCATCCATGGCAGCGAGCAGCAAGATGCCAATGGAGACTCCTGAGACCCTGCGACAAGGTTAGGGAGTGGTAAGGAGGGTGGGAACTTCCTGATGTTCTGCGGCTACAATACGAAGTGGAGACCTCACAAACACGGCCAGTGTTTAACCTTGGCGAGGTACGTTTGGGTTACCATACGGATTAACGTGTGAACTAGGAGCAGCGTATAGACGGTTGTGCTTCCAAACCTCATGGAACCATGCACTTCCTAAAGTCACGACTGTGCACAAATAATTGATACCGCGGAGAAACCGAGGAGCCTCTAACTTTATTTTACGGTAACTAACACACTGAATAGTCACATCGAACAGCCACCACATCAGTCATCGATTCCTCCTTTGAACAAAGACCACTGACGGAAGAATCCAATGAAGCAAACGAACAGCCTGCCGTACACCTTAGATCCGAAGGGCAGAACTCATCCATCCCTCATCTAGCTAGATTCACACCATCTGTCCCTCGAGACTCAAGGATGGTTTCACGTGAGGCACGGGTATGCAGGCACAAGACGCACATACATGTCTATTCCACAGGCACGAGCGTACAACTTTTGCAGATATCGGTCGGTATCACAACAGGCACGTACACATGGAGGCAGAAACTCGCCGTAAACACGTCAATGCAGGAAACAAAGGCACGGAAACATAGCCTATACAGGCACGTGCATCGGCTTCGCGAGCCACATGATCTTTTCCATCTTGTTTTCCAATCTCAACCTAAATCCTCTGGATACAAATCATCTGAATGCAAAAAAGTGACCTCCAAGAGGCACCGGTGACAACACTCTGTTCGAGAGTCATGGCATGTATCACGTGAGATACATCAATACTTGAAGAAAATCAACGGCACAAGTCGGAGAGCCATAGTTTTAAAGACTCCAGACGCACAGGCGTGTAGAAGCACAAGCACGACGAGTAACAGCTACCGCATCCCCTCACGGATGAACGTCTGACACCACAGGCACGAAGAGTCATAGCCAGTGTGTCCCCTGAGTAACACGAATGCACGCACAGGAGGCACAGAACTGCAGCGTATACACACACGGAATTGCGGCTTCTCGGCACACAGGCACGGCTTTGGAAATGGCGTTCTCGAGGCACAGGTACAAACCAGCTGGATGCACAATAGAGTGGTGGCAGAGGCACGGTTGTGCAGTCTCAAGAGAAACTGCCGTGTGACACCAGCACATACAGACATCGCGTGTCTCGCGTGAGGTACAGAAATAGCGAAAAAGAAGCCACGGGAGTGAAGCCTCCACAGACACGGATGCCGGCCTTCTAAAGGCACGGTCCCGAAGAACACAAAGACAGGGTACTGAAATGTTGCCTCGTACGTTAGCAGACATGCCACTCTCGTGTGAATGTGTAAAACACAACAATACAAACACAAACAAACGGCGCTGAATATAAGCCAAACAAAAAACACGCTTCTCCCAAACAATACATATGCGTCACGTCACGGACGGACGTCTGCACCAGAGACACGTAGACTCACAGCCAACATGACGCCTGAGACACGCGAATACACGTACAGGAGACACGGAATTGAAGCGTATACAGTCACGCAATTGCGGCTTCTCGGAGTTCTCGAGGCACGGGTACAAACCAGCTGGATGCACAAAAGAGTGACGGAAGAGGCACGGTTGTGTAGTCTCAAGAGAAACTGTCGTGTGACACCAGCACAAAAACACATCACGTGTGTCACGTGAGGTACAGAAATAGCGGAAAAGAAGCCACGGGAGTTAAGCCTCCGCAAAAACGGATGCCAGGCTTCTAAAGGCACGGTCCCGAAGAACACAAAGACAGGGTACTGAAATGTTGCCTCGTGCGTTAGCAGACATGCCACTCTCGTGCGAATGTGTAAACCACAACAATACAAACACAAACAAACGGTGCTGAATATAAGCCAAACAAAAGACACGCTTCTCCCAAACAATACATATGCATCACGTCACGGATAGACGTCAGCACCAGAGACACGTAGACTCACAGCCAACATGATGCCTGAGACACGCGAATGCACGTACAGGAGACACGGAATTGAAGGGTATACAGACATGCAATTGCGGCTTCTCAGAGTTCTCGAGGCACGGGTACAAACCAGCTGGATGCACAACAGAGTGATGGAAGAGGCACGGTTGTGCAGTCTCAAGAGAAATTGCCGTGTGACACCAGCACAAACACACATCACGTGTGTCACGTGAGGTACAGAAATAGCGGAAAAGAAGCCACGGGAGTTAAGCCTCCGCAGAAACGGATGCCAAGCTTCTAAAGGCACGGTCCCGAAGAACACAAAAATAGGGGTACTGAAATGTTGCCTCGTACATTAGTAGACGTGCCTCTCTTGTGCGAACATGTAAAAGACAATAATTCAAACACAAACAAACGGCACTGAATATAAGCCAAACACAAAGCGCGCTTCTCCCAAACAATACATATGCGTCACGTCACGGACGGACGTCTGCACCAGAGGCACGTAGAGTCACAAGCATCATGACGCCTGAGACACGCGAATGCACGTACATGAGACACGGAATTGAAGCGTATACACTCATGCAATTGCGGCTTCTCGGAGTTCTTGAGGCACGGGTACAAACCAGCAGGATGCACAAAAGAGTGATGGAAGAGGCACGGTTGTGTAGTCTGAAGAGAAACTGCCGTGTGACACCAGCACAAAACACACATCACGTGTTCCACGTGAGGTACAGAAATAGCAGAAAAGAAGCCACGGGAGTTAAGCCTCCGCAAAAATGGATGCCAGGCTTCTAAAGGCATGGTCCCAAAGAACACAAAGACAGGGTACTGAAATGTTGCCTCGTACGTTAGCAGACGTGCCTCTCTTGTGCAAACGTGTAAAAGACAACAATTCAAACACAAACAAACGTCACTGAATATAAGCCAGACACAAAGCGCGCTTCTCCCAAACAATACATATGCGTCACGTCACGGACGGACGTCTGCACCAGAGGCACGTAGAGTCACAGCCAACATGACGCCTGAGACACGTGAATGCACGTATAGGAGACACGGAATTGAAGCATATTGACTCACGCAATTGCGGCTTCTCGGAGTTCTCGAGGCACGAGTACAAACCAGCTGGATGCACAAAAGAGTGATGGAAGAGGCACGGTTGTGCGGTCTCAAGAGAAACTGTCGTGTAACACCGGCACAAACACACACCACGTGTATCACGTGAGGTACAGAAATAGCGGAAAAGAAGCCACGGAGTGAAGCCTCCGCAGACACGGATGTCGGGTTTCTAGAGGCACGGTCCCGAAGAACACAAAAGACAGGTACTGAAATGTTGCCTCGTACGTTAGCACACGTGCCTCTCTTGTGCGAACATGTATAAGACAACAATTCAAACACAAACAAACGGCACTGAATATAAGCCAAACACAAAGCGCGCTTCTCCCAAAAAATACATATGCGTCACGTCACGAACGGACGTCTGCACCAGAGGCACGTAGAGTCATAGCCAACATGACGCCTGAGACACGCGAATGCACGTATAGGAGACACAGAATTGAAGCGTATACACTCACGCAATTGCGGCTTCTCGGAGTTCTCGCGGCACGAGTACAAACCAGCTGGATGCACAAAAGAGTGATGGAAGAGGCACGGTTGTGCAGTCTCAAGAGAAACTATCGTGTAATACCAGCACAAACACACATCACGTGTGTCACGTGAGGTACAGAAATAGCGGAAAAGAAGCCACGGGAGTGAAGCCTCCGCAGACACGGATGCCGGGTTTCTAGAGGCACGGTCCCGAAGAACACAAAAGACAGGGTACTGAAATGTTGCCTCGTACTTTAGCACACGTGCTTCTCTTGTGCGAACATGTAAAAGACAACAATTCAAACACAAACAAATGGCACTGAATATAAGCCAAACACAAAGCGCGCTTCTCCCAACCAATACATATGCACCACTCCAACAGGTTACCTAAATGTACATGAACTCGCGCAAACATCAACAATGAACTTGTAACATGAAAAAACATTAAAAAAATTATTTTCACATAACATGAGACAAGCCAAACACGATACTGAAAAACAAAACGGTACTCCATAGGATTGAACTAAAAGTACTCATTAATTATACAAAAAAAGAAATGAAAATCTTCCGGGAGTCCATTCCTCACAGAAACGTCCACACAAACGTCCACCGTGACCATTTTACTCAGTTGGAGTTCTGCTCCGAAACATCAACGACCTCTGCGGTCGGGAAGACAACGGGGATGCATCATGTCCTTCATCGACAAAACTTGGCGGTAGAGCTCGTAGCTCACATACCCATCCTAAAACAAAAAAAGGATGAGAATGAAGATATACGTAAAGAGGATAATGTACTATTGTTGTAGTAAAACAAAAATATAACGACAGAAAATCATTAAAAAAATGAAGTTTTCACTTACAATTGCCGCATATTTCAGGTGTTCAAGGGAAAGTGGCTTCCATTCCCAGTAGTCATGCAGACCCTTCGGAAAAGACGACTTCATACTCAAGCAAGATTTGTTTATGACGGCTCCTGCCCAGATCTGCCATGGAATCTCTTAGATTGCCTCCTTTGATCATGAGCTGCTCTTGAAGATCGATGTGACACTCTATTGGTATTTTGAGGAAACTGTTTGCGACAACATCCCTATCGTTCCTGACGTTGACACTAGCGAAAACGATACCTTTGTTCCGAAGGAAATCCTTTAGAGGAGCGCACTCCGTCCTAGCCTTGCACAGGTGATAGACAAGAACATGCTTGCGCATCGCCAGTTGCATGACGACGACTTTTCTACTACGATCAAAATAATCCTCTCGTGTGTACTCCAGATCAAGACCAACAAACTTGTACCTGTCCTCACGCAGCAATTCCTCATCAAGAGAAAGAATCTCCTCCACCTTGTAGGGCTCATTGGTGTACAACACCTCGAGCCTGGTATTACCATCGGCATCTATAAAGAGACGCTCAGTATTGTTCCTGAAGTCATCCATGGAAAATACGGTGACGCGACAATGGAATCTGACTGTGCTTCTCGTACGAGGCGAGGATGATGGGAGCTACCTGCACTTCCCTGGAGAGAATAAGACGCGATAACCTCCCGGAATAGACCACTACTTAACCTTGCGGAGAGACGACTCAGTTACCATGCGTCCATTAAATTGAATCGGGGACGGTGTGAATGGACGGTTGTGCTTCTGCAGATTATGAAACCATGCACTTCAAAAGTCACGACTACCACGCTATAATCAAGGAGCCTCTAGGTTAACTCTAGCACGATAGCTGGCACAATGAATACTAACAATAAATAGCCATCCCATCGGTCACCAGCACATCTTTTGACCGAGAGAACAATGAGATGAGGCAAACTAGATGACCCTGACGTACAAATACTACACGGGGAGTGAACCAAATTAGAAGCATGGTTCGGCCAGCACAAAAGCCACACGCGTGCCTCCACTTTGCTTAAAGACAAACCTCAGTGATACCAACGGACCTGCATCTATATGCCTGCATGTACCACCGAAAACATTGCCAAAACAAAAGCATGTCGATGCTTCTGACATACAGATAACTGTGTGCTATCATTCATATTCCCGCCTGAACCCAACGTACATAAAAACAATGGCTCCCTGGGTCAACGACTATTGAATTTTTTTGCAATAACAGAGTCACGAACCATGGCTCCAGTCCAGATGCAAAAGTGCCTCTCATTAAGAACCATCATGCCTCCCGTCAATTTGCCTCCCCCGACGTATCGACCATGACTCTCCTGCTACAACGACCGCGCATCTAATAACATCATCACCCTTCCTCTCCTAAAAACACACACAACTATACCTGATTAAACTTCTGATCAAAAAACAATTAAAACACAGAAGCACGAGTATGCTTTTCAGCATGCATAACCATGCCTCGCAAAAAATATGTACGGCAGGATAGGCACGTAAAAGACTCCGCTGGGAGGCAGCACAGCTGGACAACTATAATTGGAGGCAGCTGGATGAGTCACACATCTCATGTCCCCATAACACCTCGGAATGCATGCACACCATCTACAACCAGCATTCATTTCATTTCGCGGAATAAAAAATAAAACAAGAAGCACTCATTACTACTCTTGCTCTCTCCCGTCTCCTTTATATTTCAATAAGCTCCAACTCCCTCAGCCACATCACAACTCATTTGCTTTCTCCCTCGCCTGCTTCTAGGGTTCGACCTTCTTCTCTGTCGCCTGCTTCTAAGGTTTGTGCTTCTTCCCAGCAATCAATCGATTAATTTCCAGGCCATGCTTCTCTCCTACATTGTTGGCCGCGGGTGCTTGCCCTAAGCTTCCCATCACAATCCATCTACCTTATCCGACCACCTACTTCTAGGGTTCGTGCTTCTTCCCGCACACAGTCTCATTTCAAACAAGTTATTGCAGAGTTTTCATTCGGTCTCTCGATTAACTTCTAAGCCGTACTTCTCTCGTAGATTTACTAGCCGTGTGTGCTTGCCCTAAGCTTCCCCTACTCCAATCTCCGTTCGTCACCCCTCGTTCTTCTTCTCTCCCGGGTAAAAAGCATATGCGTAAGAAGCATGCTCTGATCCGTATTTACGTTTTACGTTTTGGTTTTTCATTTGATAGTTAGTGAAGCACCAGATCCGGTACAACGACTTAATTCTCTAAAGGAATATAAAAACCATTTGAAAATCTAAACAAGTGTTTTAAACTCTATCATACTGATTTTGTGGAAGGAGTAGATGAGAAGATTTCTGATAAATTTGTAGTTGTTGTCTGCCTTCATACGGATATTTTAATATTCCTAACATAGTTGAATCTAGTCGTTGTCTACCTTCAACGTTGAAGCTTGTTTTTAAATTGTTTTCATATTCTTATTTTCTTAACATAATTGTTCTGAATTATTTAGGTATGATTTGCCCTACCTGCCGCCAACCAGGCGGCCCTTGCGAACCACACCCTGAAGTTCTCCAGGAGTTTGAGGTTATTCTTGATGAAAATTGCTGGAGATGCATGGTTAGTAAGCATCACTAACATATTAGTTGCCACAACACAGTGGAAATCGTCACTGTTACTTCTGCTGTCAGTTCCATTAATATGACAGCAATATAGTCCAATTAGAACTAATGGACTATATTAATCGTCACTGTTACCCCCTTGCACCTACACTAGGTTCCCCTGCTGTCACTTCTTCACACCTGCCTTGTGTTTTCATTTTCCATTAGTTTGCCTGCCTATGCCCTGATAAATATAATCCATTAGTTTTGCCTGCCTATGTCTTGATTACTATAGTGCATCTTCAGTTCTAATTAAAACTAGTCAACATATGCCAAAAATATGTATCCATTAATTTATAATACCATTATGTTGTTATCTGTAATTCTTATCAAAAATTCATATCCAAATTAAGAAAACTTTTAACATTAAAAGTACGCGGGTTCAAAGTTATACTTACAGGTTGTTATTTTTACTATTTTTTCCAGTATGTACCTTGTAACATCAGAGCTTTTCTCGCTGAGTGCATCGACGAGAGGAAGGAAGAAGCAAGAAAATTGCGTAAAGAGCAGGTAGATCCAGCCCTTCTTACACATGAAGGAAGGTCTTACAATGCTTTGTTTAAGCATAGGGCGAACTACATAAAGTTCTGCGGTGGTGAGTGGAACACCTTTGCAGATGATTATCAGCTTCATGCTGGAGACCGCATAGAATTTGAACTACAACACGAGGGTCTCAATCTCAAAATACAAACATATCGGAATGACAAAAGGCTGCTTCCATTACCCCACGTTGGTACGTATTTAATATTACAAACTTATCTTCTTTGGCTGTATTTTGATATGCATGCATCGAACTGAATAATATTAACCCGTGTTATATAAAACTTTATCTAACTTTAAAATATTGTTCTTTTTCTAGCTCTCGACGACCTTTCTTCTGACGATTTCGACCATGTTCACTGTTGTGTCTACTCTAAGGATATTGAGCTTACCTACAACCAGACACGATTCTTTCTACAACGCCTTTTCGGAGATACTTTCATCCGTTGCCGTCCATTTGTACACGTCTTGACTCCCACTAACACCAAAGACTACATCATGGTTGCTTACATCTATCATTGTTATAATACCAAACGTATTTTGCTCATGTAGAAGTATAAACAATATTGACGAAATCTTGCTAATATGTAAAATTATAAAGAAACTATTTATTCAAACCTAAAACAACAAAACTTTTGTTGTTCTCTTAATATGTTATTTTATCTCTTTACAAACAAACCTGAACATGCCAGGAATTATATTACTTTCAATTTGGAATTTCTTAATGTCTGCGCACTCAGCGTATTCAGCCATTCTTTTATTTATTGTCCAAGTGGCAATTCAACGATTTTAATTTCCATTTAATTTCGATTTCTTCTAGAAAATTCCGAGGAGCGTTGTCTCGACACTGAAGAGATGGTTGGACATGCCAACCAATGGCACGATGACACTTGAAGCTCCTCATGAACCTACCCATGTCATCACTCCTTCGTCGTACTACATCTGCAAAAACGACGGCAGGATGGTAATAGAGAAGTCTTCTTTCAAAGACTTCATATCAGCTACATCCTTTGTTGAAAAGAACGTTGTTCTAATCACTTTCAAAGAGCACCAGGACCTTTCTGTGTCCATCATCATTCAACGCATTTTGTAGATTCCATCGGAACCTGCACCTAAAATGGAAGCAAACAGTCTATCTCCTAGGATGTTCAGCATAATTTCAAGATGATGCCTCCCAGGAGCAAAACACTGGTTTATTTAAAATAAGTTTGCTAGTTAGGATGGTACAGTAATGTAACTATTATGGACCATGTGCTTGCTTGAACTATCCAATTGATCTTTTGGAACTTATGTAGCTCTTACGGACCCTCTACTCACAGTTTCAACCATCTGAATAATCCTGTGCAACAAATGCTGTTTGAACTATCAGAATCATTATCCGAAAAAAATTGGTTCAAATCCTTTGAAAAGATCACAATTAAAAAAAAGCAGAAAGAACCACTTTCAAAAATCAAACGAAACAAGAATGAGTTTTTGATCCAAAACCTACAGCAATGCCATGTTATCAAACTTATTTAAATGATCTACTGAAACATATCTCAATTTAAAACCAAACAGGACTCCATTTTCAAGGGCAAACTATTATTACTTCACCAACTTTTCATGAACACACAGTTGTGCACCGAATAACATAACAACAGTGCCTCCCTGACCAAGGAACATTGTTAACTGAAAAAACGTTTTCACAACAAAGGCACGACCATGCATCTGCTGAGTGTTCTACCATTCACATGCCTACTTTCACAGCCAAAGATGGAATACGCACATATGGATCACGCACGGAGCACGCAACGAATAAAAAAAATTCAAAGAACAAGATAACTGAAAATCTTTAAAAAGACACCTAAAACAAACGCCTGTTTCCGAAAATCTACGCCTGGAACCGCCGGGTCACTAGCAACTGCTCTTTGGCGGTTTCCTTTTTTTTCACGACAAAAGATCCCTTTCACTTTTCCGACTCCATTTGCATCCTCTTCCTCGAAAGTTTCTCGCCGGCCACAGTTCACCACCGCACACCTCCAGCCATGGACGACGGGAAACTAACAACATTCACCGAGCACATCACTACCCACGGTACAACCGTTCTGGAGATGGTGTACACCAATGACCCAAGGACCATGGAGCGGATCATCAAAAAGTATGAGGAATGACAAAAGGAGGAGAAGAACAAGTTCGTCGTCCTCGACCTCGAGTACAAACGTAAGAGCAGTTACATGCAACAAGGGATCGCCGTCGTCCAACTTGCTATTCGCGAGCATGTCCTTGTATACCACTACTACAGATCCGAGCGCTCCCAGGCGTTAGTTGACTTCCTACAACGGAAAGCGTAACTTTCACCAGCGTCGACACTAGGAACGACAAGACCATGCTTGCCCGTGCATGCATCAAAATTCCAGACGAGCACCACGTCGACATCCAAAGGCTATTATGCATCAAGGGTGGTGGAGAAAGGGACTCCATGGCTGACCTTGCAATGGCCATCATTGACCCCTCATATAAGAACATGAAGAAATCATTCCCAAAGGAGAAGCACCGGTTCTGGGAGTGGAAGCCACTTTCTCCGATACACCTTGAGTACGCCGCAAAGGACGGGTATGTTAGCTACGAGTTGTACCGTAGAATCCTAATCATCAAGAATGGGCTACGTCACCTCCACCAACAACCAGTGAAAGAAAGACTCCGACCACGTAAGAACAAAGATGAGGGATCTTCCAGCGGCTGGAAGCGCCAGAAGGGAAACAGTGGTTGGTAAATTGCCAGAAAATGGATCGTGCCGTGATTGATTG
This sequence comes from Triticum aestivum, assembly GCF_018294505.1. NCBI lineage: Eukaryota > Viridiplantae > Streptophyta > Magnoliopsida > Poales > Poaceae > Triticum > Triticum aestivum. Next base: position 687,727,703 of record NC_057795.1, read on the forward strand.
ATCTGCCGTGATCGAGTGATCGGGTGCGTGGCACAACTATTATGATAATTTAGGTTGAATGAACCCATGTTGTAAATTTGTTTGTTGTTGCTCAAAGATGTTGTCTGTATTGTATTACTATTTTACGTCTGAACTTTGAACACAGTGGTGTGCGTGTCTAAATGTAATTAATAAGTTATGTCCCAGTGTTGAGCAAGCATATATTGTATCTATGACTATAGAACGAGAGATATGTCGCATGACATTGTATTATAATTTTCATACTCAACCCTTTACAAGATGCATCATGCATTTACAAGAATATGTGATGGTATCGTTGTAAACTTTCAGTAAAATGCTTATTCAGCATTTGCATAAACAATTCATAGATATTGCAAAAGAACATTCGGTACACAGACGCTAGGGACAATAACTTTGTTACTTTGACCACATTGGAAAAAAATTAAAATCATACAACACAACCATTTCACATCAAACACCGCTCCATAAATTCGGACCGATGCCTCTGCTGCCATACATTCGTGCCTCTAGACACTTGACAGCAGCAACAGGGTTCAAACCATGCATCCACCCAACCATGCTTGTACTGACTGCACTTCGGTGCCTCCGTTTGCTCCATCGACGTACCTCACATGAAACCCACAGTAACTCTACATGCTCTGCGCGAGTGATCGCCCGCGCCTCCGCACAACCGTGCCTACTCTGGCTTCAATTTTGTGCCTCCATTTGCTGAATCCACGTGCCTCGCATGAAACCCACTGTCTACGTGCTACACACACACGTGCCTCTCGCATGAAACCCACAAAATCTTTACGTGTTCGGCACGCGTCATCGCCCGTGAAACTTTGGTGCTGCACACGCATTCCTCTCAGTATACCCGCGTTCCAAACAACCGTTCCTGTACTGACTACAATTCCATGCTTCTGTCTGCTCAATTCACGTGCCTCACATGAAACCCACAGTAACTCACTTTTGTTCCTCACCGTACACCAATTCTCTGTGATGCCACAAAACTACACTATCGAGTCCAACTGACCCATGTACAACCGTGGCTCTCTAAGTGTCAGCTCAACCCATGCCTCTGGTGCCACGCACCCATGACCCTATAGACTTCACAGATGTGCATCCACAACCGAGCCTCTCTAACCAAATATTCAGACCGATGCCTCTGCTGCCATATATCCGTGCCTCTAGACACTTGACAACAGGAAGAGGATTCAAAATCGTGCATCCACACAACCGTGCTTGTACTGGCTACACTTCGGTGCCTCCATTTGCTCGAACAATGTGCCTCACATGAAACCCACAGTACAAATGATCGCCAGTGCCTCCGCACAACCGTGCCTGTAGTGACTTCAATTACGTGCCTCCATTTGCTCAATCCATGTGCCTCGCATGAAACACACTGTAACTCTACGTGCTACACATACACGTGCCTCTCGCATGAAACCCACAGTATCTCTACGTGTTCGGCATGCGTCATCGCCCGTGTAACTTTGATATTGCACACGCGTTCCTCTCAGTATACCCGTGTTCCAAACAACCGTGCCTGTACTGACTGCAATTCCATGCCTGTGTTCGCTCAAACCATGTGCCTCACATGAAACCCACAGTAACTCCACGTGCCTCCACACAACCGTGACTGTTCTGACTTCAATTCCATGCCTCCGTTTGCTGAATCCAGATGTCTCTCACATAAAAGAGATGCACAATCATGCCTCAAAATAAACAACACACGTGCCTCTACTGTATTTACAACCGTCCAAAAAAACATATTTAAAAGAGATGCACAGCCAAGCCTCTTATACAGCATAGATATTTAAACAAAATCCATTATGTTCAAAGGCTATAACTAACATCACTGCGGCAGAAGATGGAAGATAACAACAAGCCTCCCAACACACTGTTTGAAAGTTATCAGCACCAAGTTGTTTATTTCAATAGACGATGCCTGCAGAAAATCACTAAAACCTTCCTGTTTGAACACCATTCTATTACCCAAACCAATGAAGTAGGAGCAAGGAGTGCTAACATATATATCATTATCACCAGATTCCAGAGTAACTTCAAGAGTTAAAACGCCAGTTCTAGAAAAAGTCACAAACTCATTCAAACTCCTCACAACAATACTAGGAATAACCTGACAAAAAACATCAAGCTATCAGAAATAGAATAAAAATTCAAAACTATAAGTAGAAGACGTAATAAAAATAAATAAATAAACAGAAATAAAGAAAAAAATGGGAAAAAATCTGACCATATGATGACCATTAACATTCATTGAATCAATCATGTGAACAAAAGGACAGCAGGGTATGTAATCATCATCAAATAGTTGACACCGCATGAAATACAACTGCTGATAATTAAGAAAACACCACGGGTGTAATAACAACTCCCAACAAGTTCCTTCGCGGTGTCGCTCAAACCATGTAGAGCTACAAAATATAATTACACAGGCTCAAGGGAACAGAAAAATCAAAATGTACAATAAAACAAGATAAAATCTTCCTTCAAAATAAACCTTACCAACAGATGGTAAAGGAGACAACGCATCTCCACGGCCAACACGATAAAAATCAATACCAATCCAAGTTCCATAATGTTCAAGCTTAATGGTCATTATATCACGAGGACGAACACGATAATCTGTGACCAGTCGTTCCCAGGAAGGACCATGGAATTTGCTCCTCACCCGACCATGACTAAATAGAACACCATACAAATAACCCTCACTGCACTGAAGAGCAAGATCAGTATCATCGTCACCCCTCCTTATGGCTAAAGCCCTACACTCCTCGATGTAACGAGCAAGATGAGCTCTAACACTGCACGGAACATACTGCACAACAAATCAAAACAAGGATCATAATCAAAATCTAAACAGCATGGGCAGCACCAAAAGAAATAAGCGTGTGTGCAAAAAATTGAACAACTATAAAATTATTTTCTTACAACACGCCTCCAACAACGCCGATCCAGGACCACACTGAACCCATCTACAGAAGAATCAACGGAAGAACACGGGCCACCAGGCATATGGCAAAAAGGACAAGCCATAACTGCAAGGAACACAATGGTTATCAAGAACTAATCCCACAAAACCCAGTTGAAACTTGACATCTGATAGTGTTGGTAGTCCCCATTCGTAACTACCCCATAAATCTCCATATCCCGGAAATATAATGGTAACAAAAAGATAAACAAACAAGGGAAACAGGGAACCCACGAAGGCAACTGGTAGGGAACGACGATATCGCCAAGGGGGAAGCACGCTCGACGCTACAGAAGGACCGCCGTAAGAGCAGGCAACAAGCGCGGCGGCCGGAACAGCTGCCGCCGTAACCACGACACAAGAGCAGCGGCGGCGACGGGCGGAGACGACGACAAAGAAAGAACAGTGCGCAATGAGGGAAGGCCCACACCAGAGAGAAACAGATCTCAAAACAGATCAAAAGGTATTACAAAATATTAAAAGTATAAGGACTAAAGTGAAAAAAAGAAAAACCATAAAGGGAAACCGGAAACCGGAAATCACGGGAGAAGCCGTGCGCGCGCGCAGCGGGTCGGAAAAGTCTCAGGACCGCTACGCGCGTGACACTTGGCGCGCGGGGAGCGCTCCCCGACTAATCGTTGTGCGCTCCTCAATTTGTGATTTCGCCCTTTTAGCCATGTGCGTACTGGAGTCACTGGACTTGATTTGATGATACAGGCCCAGCCCACTGCCGAACAGGCCCAACTTTTTTTTATATACTAGAGAACAATGCATATTCCTCTCCAAAGAAGAAAAAGAGAGATTGTCAACGGCAAGCATGCTCGTGCGTGTGTGTGTTTTTTCCCCAAGAAATCATGCTAATATTTTGGATGCTGTTTTCTTTCTCTGCTGCTTCGTTCTTTGGTTTTTTGTACACTCCTTTTTCTCATAAAGAAAAAAAGGAAGCTTCAGTACGCACAGGAGAAACACACATGTATACGCTAGCTCTATAAAACGGGCGGTTCAATCATGTCCACAAGAGCTTCTCTGACGAAACCAAACGTGGCTCCTGATCAAGTTCCCTTCATGTATAGGGCGGCAACTACAAATCAGTCGGTTGATTTTTTACAAAGTTAAGCCGGCCCCAGAGTCATCGGATCAGGTGCATCCCAGCCGTAGGATCCATGTGCACCAAAGCAACGCGCCTCCACTTGCTTGCGATAGAACATTGCAACCGAGACCGTGTTGCAACGCAACATGTGTTACACACCACGTCTCACTTGACCCCGTGAATAGTGGGTAGCGGCGACCGACATGCCATGTACCCACTGTGTGGTGTCGTTTTCGCCATCACAATGCTACTACTGGATCATCCCTGCGACACCCGCCACCCCAATCATCGCAGCACACCCCCTGCTTCGGCCCGATGGCACACCATATCACCAGAGATATGCTCGCCTCTGCCTTGCCACGAAGCTTCGGTGGCTCCACTGCACCCCGGTGGACGGATCCAACTCCGGCGAGCGGTGTAGATCCCAGACAACATCCCTTCATACAAGCAAGTGCCGTAATCCGCCGTTGGTCTTTCTGGAAGTTCCCATGCCACTTCTGCTGCAAATTGGGTAAGATTCCTCAAAAAAAAACTAGCGAAGATACTTGTAGCAGATTCATGTGTTGCACTGACACTTGCATCAAGTGATTTGAACTAAGAAATTGCAGATTTGAGCTGAGAAACTTGGGCAAATTGCATCGTCCTGATTATACTTGTACTGAATGTATATATACTTGAAACTGTGAGTGTTCGTTTAAACCACCAATTCAGTGAGTTGGATCCCAACAAGAAATGATGTTGAGAAAAAAACATGGAGTATTTTTTTTTTGAATTCAGTGCACAAAATGTGTTCAAAACTAGTGGAATTGTTGCGGAAAATATTGTATGGAGAATAATGTGTTGCAATTAGAAATTTTCCTAAAACTTTTTTCAGCGAATGGCACCTGTTAAATAAGTTATGTTACGGTTACTTGTAGTTCTAGAACTGAATTACTAGAAGAAAAAACCTGTTGATGATGGATAACATGGGAAGTCCATTCAAGCCATTAAGTTCTGATTCAGGGGGAATGGAGCTGGAGAATCCGTTTTGATGATGAAAGATGATTTTAGCATGTTGTGTAGAATAAAAGCATGTTTGAATTAAAAAATGATATATGAAGCATTTACAAACCATGTTGAAGAAAAAAGGAGGAGGTTGCAACTCATAACCCCTCGTGTCGCTTGCTTCCATTTTACTGACCACTACTTTGAAATAGACGAAAGTACTTTATGTTGCAAAAGTAACAAAAATGTGTTTGTTGAATCATTTACAACATGTTATACTGATTTGTTTCTACTTTGTATGAACTAAATGGATATATGTAGCATTTACATCTTGTTATATTCATTTGTTTTCCTAGAAATTTCTGATGGATCATGTTATACTTTTGTTGCATTTTTGACAGGTTGCAAATGGTGGGACCTGAGGTTAGGAGAGCTACGCTCACCAACATTTTGAAACAAATGGGTGAATAAATTCTGGAGCTGCAATATTGATGCCCTGCAAGGGAACATGGCAATTGTAGCATTTTAGCGATAAGTAGAGTGTCAAACCCACATGGAGTGATTAGGATAACACTACCAACCTCGCAACTACATTGTTGCCTTTGCAGCTACGTTCGCATCCAAACTGTAGTTCCGGTTAAAGCGAAGCGCACTCTGGATACCCTGAAGCGACCACCACCGCCTCCGCCGGATTCCAACTATGTCCGTTGTATTAAAAAAGACATATCAAGATGCGCGGCGGTCGGGAAGCACTTCCAGTGATGCAAGATTAGCACAACGAGGAAGTGGAAAAAAAATCCCCAGCTCGGCGAACAGGCGAAGCAATCATGCCCCCGCTCAAGGTGTCTAGCGATATAGTCGCTAATCAACCGGGGCTATTGCCTGGTACAAATCGTGGTGATTACCTGAGTGATGATGTAAAGTTTGAAACGTTAGAGGCAGTAGAGATCTTCAGATACGAGTACGGGAAGCCTCTCGTCAAAACTAATCATTCTCCTCTAACAACGATGATGCGAACATTGCATGAATGGTACATGGACACCTGCAGGAAGTCTAGGAAGGATAGTATGATGGTGAGAATTAAAGGTGAGCATGATCTCATTGGAGTTGAGTTGCTGCCTGTTGAATTTGTGGAGTTATTTCAGTTATTCAATCAAGACATCCTCGACAAACAACTCATGACTTGCTACTGTCCGTAAGTATTACTTTTGTAATTAAGTCACTATAGCTCAGCTCTTCTTTGCATGTATATATAATTAGCCTCACTATATTATGCAGATTGAAGATCATCGAATGCAAAAAAGGACAAATCTATGACATTGGCTTCATTAACCCAAATACCATAAATGAATGGTCGGTTAAGAACAGAGTCAAAGATATTGAGGACAACTTGCTACAATCGTTACTTCAACATCAAAACAAAGCTAGAATACTCTTTCCATACAACTTCAAGTGAGTGTTACTGTCATGTGCATATTCGGTTTCGCTTACTCGCGGTTCTAGTGATGTAATTGATGAGTTATGCATGCGCAACTTCCACTTTATTCTGCTAGAGATTAAGCTTGACCGCGAAATAATAACTGTCTTAGACTCGAGACGTAAAAAACAAAAACCTCAGCGCCTACGAGCTTCTGACGCGTGGTTGCCTTTTGGTCCCGGTTTGTGTTACCAACTGGGACTAAAGGTCCTCCTGCCTGGGTGCCCCGGAGCGGCCACGTGGAGCCCCTTCTGTCCTAGTTCGTAAGCAAACCGGGACTAAAGATTTTGAGTTTTGGTCCCGACCCTTTTGTCCCGGTTTCAGAACCGGATCTAAAGGCCCTCTGAAACTGGGACTAGTTCCCTATTTTAGCAGTCGCCCGCCGAGGAGCCTGGCTTTGCCCATCTTGGTGATCTTAACGAAGTTGTTTTCTTGAAAGGTCCGTGGGTTATATATAAATTTCCGGGAGAGCTGAAATGGCAATTTAATGTGATGTGCTACTTGCTGCAGTCTAATTCTGCACCTTTTTTTTAATGTAAATCTTCTTAGTGAAGGTTAGTTCCAACACATGCACCGATCTGAAGTTATATTCATATTTATGTTTCCGAGGTAAAATCATATACTCCTTTATGAAATATAGGACACCAATTTTATGAAATATTTCCCGCAGCAACACGCGGGGAATCATCTAGTTCGTGTTAATCTAGCACTACTACTCCCTCCGTTCTCTTAGACTACCCACAGTGGGAGTAACATAGATGGTAACATCAAACATATCTAAACAAAACATATGATGTGGCAAGTAATTAATGAAGAAAAAGAGACATGTGGTAACATAGCTAGTTACTCACAGTAACATCACACATACCAAGACAAGATGAGTCTATAACCTAATAAATGAAGTGTTGCATGACATCACACGTATGTTACTCCCCACTATAGAGGTAGTAACATAGACTATAGTAACATATGCATGTTACTAGTTTAAGTTACTCCCCATTATGGCTAGTCTTATACAAGGCCACAAACTCAGGTTACAAGTATCATGATAAAATTTAATGACTGCTTTGCAAGTCAACTTTGTTTTGTTAACTGAGATCATTAAGGTTGGTCGTAATGCGAGTATCATAAGTGGTATCATGCATTTCACCTAGACTTTTTGGATGACGTGGCACACAATTAAGTGAGAAAAGAGAGGACGTGGTATCATATTAAATGTTGTAATAGTTTATGCCATGCATGACAATTAATAAGGCAACCTAGGATACTAACTTATGATACTATGCATTACGGAAGTAGTATAATAGACTAGGCATATGATACTACTCCCTCCGGCTAGGTGAGTAAGTCATCTTAGGTTGTGCACCGTGACCAAGGAGGAGGGGAAAACAAGAAAACTTAATGTTCATTTGCTAATTAATAGCATTGCATGCAATGAACTAACCACTGCATGTCGTGTTTGATAGTCTCAAGTCATTAAAAGCATGCACACCCCACATCTCTCATTGGTTGATATGTCAAGAAACAAGAAACGAGGTAGAATTTAATGCACCGCGCCTAAGTGTTTTGGGATTATTTGATTTTTGTAAGATGACTTACACACCTAGACGGAGGGAGTAGTATATGATACTCCCATTACAACCAGCCCGCCACAAGCATACAATGAATGAATGCGAAAGAAGTAACTAAGTGTCATTATGACTATATGCATGTAAGTATTAAAAAATTGCTAGTACAAAGAAACATCATTAATTTTTGCCTCAGTTATTGGGAGTATATAATATTGATCTAGTAGTAGGTGCTGCAGAAGCTGCTTAAGGGGGAGATGTATTAAACTATTAATGGCACAATTTTAGATCGCCTGCTATTCCGCCGTTACCGCGCTGCAATAGCTGCTGCGGAGCCTCCCTGATAGTGATAAGCTATGGCGGGCACCGCGAAATCCTCCGGATACCTCGCTAAACAACACCAAGTTCAGCAAGAACATATTAAAATCATGTCTTCGGATTGCAAAAGTGCCCGCTATAGCCACTATGTACCGAAATAGTTGTTGAGAGACGCCGTAGTGCAATCGTTTCTCCCATGGTTCGAAACTTTGATTAAGGGCAAGCATCCTTACGGAGGGCCACACAAGGAGCTGAAGGGGAGGGTGTAGAAGAAGAAAGAGGAGTTGTATGATCTGCTGGCCGAGGTGGAGGAAAAATGTTCAGGACGAGCTTCCAAAATTTGAACCTCAGATCTCATCTGTCCGTGGAAGTGCAGCCACAAAAGCGACCTCGACTGGTAAGTACCAAAATTGCATGAGCAATCTCAGAAAGCCTT
>NC_057795.1:687736580-687743504 GCF_018294505.1 Triticum aestivum
ATTGTACTGCGACTGCGTCCATGGTGATTGGTTGTAGCGGTGGGTCTAGATCTTAAACAAAACCAAGATTTTGATTTGGAATCTCCGCTTGCGGCTTGATACGTGCTATAATGAAGCTTACACAAAACCATGGTTTTCATTTGGGATCTCTGCTTGCGGCTCGATATATGCTATAATGAAAACAATGTGAAGATAGTACACAGTGCGCCACAAAAAACAATAATGTTATAATTTCCCTCAATAATTGTAAGATATACTTTTTGACGCAGCTAATGCCTTTGTTAATTAATATGATTGTCATGAAAGACATTCATTTATTAGATCTACAGTACAACAGGTGGATCGAACAGACAATCATATATATGGATGTGTTCTATCATCTGCCCATCATCACCTAAACACCCTGTTTATCAATTTCGGATACCGTCCTTTCGAAAACAACAACACTGAAGCCCAGGATACGGTTGTAGTACGCCATGATCCCGCTGGCATTCACTTAACGTATCTTTTCCAAGATCGTCCTCGCATCTCTTCTGACAGTCATCTGGGAAGCAGTTCTGGTGCACCTCGAAACATCCAACTGCAAACACATGAAACAAAACCAATACATCACTTGTTACTCCAGTCAGTTAATTCATATTGAATAACTATCTGTACCAAAATACCAATATCCATCGTGCTCAACATCGCAAGATATATACATCTTATGAAAAATGGTCGATGCTAACTATGAGATAGCGTACGTACTGAAGGCTGGGTTTCCTTCTGAGGCGGGAAGGGTTGCCATGAGCATGAGAGCCCCCAACCATACGGCAACAGCCATATTGTTCGTGAAGACTGCCATGAGGACCCAAAAGAAAGCCTGATGAAGTTGCAATGCTCTTTCATTCATTGCATTTATAGAGAGGCAGACTGGTGGAGATCATGGAGAAGTATTTAATGCATTTATTGTGCGAAAATTACAACAGGTCTTATCTCATGATTTAATGCATTAATTTTTTGTGCTTAAATTAGAGGGTGCTTGGATAGCTTTCGTCTCATGACTAAAAGTATTGGGACTAAAACTCGCTAGCCTCACCCATGCTTGGATCCAAATACTAAATAGACTAAAATTAAGTTAATGAGCATTTATTATCCTCCAAACCCTCCAATCCCGAACTCGTCCGTTGTTAAAGGAGAGGAGTTAAATGAGGAGAGAGAGGACTAATCAACATTTTAGTAGGGGTACCTCTGACTAAAAAAATTAGTCTCAAGACCAGTTTTAGCCCCTCTTTAGTCAGAGGTGCTTGAAACTTTAGCCTCTTAAAGAGACTATTTTTAGTCAGACTAAAATAAGTTCCTTGGATCCAAGCACCCTCTTAGTAGTATAGGGCTTATCTCATGCATCATGCACCAGAAAGCCGGAGTTTCTCAAAATTACTTTTGTCACTTATGAAAACAACTACTTCCTGATGACAATTTACAAAGACTCAGCTCTTATAGAAATGTGTGTGCGCATTGCTGCGGAAGTTTTGTATCACCATAGACGTACCAAAGGTTAACAAATAAAAAAATTATGGATCAAAGTGATTACCCTATAAACACTGTAGGTAGCTGGTCGTTTACCTCGGCAGCCCGATGGTCACCTGCCTCTCCTTTTCCTTGTGTGCATGCACTGCACCTAGTGCCGAGAGGAGAGGAAGGGACAAACCTTCATGCTGGAGGGTGCCCGCTGCCTGTACGGTTGTCTGCCTCTCCGGTTTTGTTTATATGCACCTTGCTGTGAGAGACGAAAGGACAAATCTGCATGTATCTGGTGGGTTGTGGGGAAGTCACTAGTAGAAAAAGGGTCAAATATGAGACACATTAGTCCCGGTTTGTAACAGTAACAGAACCGGGACTAATGTGTCCATTAGTGCCGGTTCCAACGGCTAGGCGGGAGGAGCTCTTTAGTACCGGTTCGTGGCGAACCTTTAGCACCGGTTCGTGCCACGAACCGGTACTAAAGAAAGTGGTGGAAGGATGTTGTCAGAGTGGGGCCCTTTCAGCACGAACCGGTACTAAAGGTCGTCCTATATAAACCCTTCGTCCACCCGCACTCTGTTCTTCCCCCTTTCCCCTCTCCCTCTCCTCTGTTCGTCCCTTCTTCCTCTCGAGTTCATCACAAAATTTGCCCCAAATTTGTCAAGATTTGCAGGCCCTCATCCATTCAAATGATCACCAAGGTTAGCAACTTTGTCCTTTCATCTCTCATTGCTAGATTAGCTCTTGCATTGGTTTATATAGTGACTAATCGTGGGTTTTAGTAATTTGGGAGGAATTATATGTGGTAGTATTTGAATTATATGCAATTTGAGGTCAAAATAACACTTAGTTTGCATATGTAGGTGTGGTTTACTTAGTGCCTTCTAAATCTCCGTCGTAACCACCATCGATCGCCCGCACCGTCCCGTCGCCGGCACCACCTTGTGGTGAGCCTCTTGTTCATGAAATTTTATATAAAAAATTGATGTTTGTGTGATTTGGATATATAGTTACTCGTATAATAATTATCTTACCCGTACGTTGTTTGTTATACATAGTGCCATGGTTTTGATATCCGTCCCCGTCGGCCCTCGTCCTTGTTATGATTCGGATGTGGTATATTCTCTTTTAAAACTATTTGTTGCATTTCGTGTTTATGACAAATTATGCCCATCAAATTGACATAGATATTTTTATCTAGGAGGTATGTGAACCGGAAATTCCAACCGACCCTATTGTCGAGAGGTTAAATTTAGTTGAAAGAGAAAACGAGTACTTGAAAGAAAAATTGAAAAGAATTGAGGGGGAAAAGATGGAATTAGAGTTGCATGTTGCCGATGTCGTCGATGATCACAAGATCAAGATGGAGAAAATGCGCTTGAAGATTAGAAAGATTAGAAAATATGCCATCGATAGTGAGGCTTGGTATCATTATGCTGTTGGATCAATTGTGACCTTAGTTGCGATCTTGATCGCATTTGTTGTTGCATTTAAATGCTTTAGCTAGAGAGTTATTTGCTTGTTGCATTTAAGTGTTGTATGAACTTTATGTATGAACTTGTATTAATTTGGTCTATTCGGTGTTGTGTAATAAAGATGAGCCGGCAATGGATGTACGATGACCGATGCTCTCCCTAGTTCGTTGAGGGTGTGCGTACTTTTCTGCTTGCGGCTGAGGCAAACAAGCGGGCGGATGGTTTTATGCCTTGTCCATGTGCTGGCTGTAAGAATGGTCGCAATTACTCTACGTCAAGAACCATTCACGTCCACCTGTTTGAGTCCGGTTTCATGCCCCACTATAATGTTTGGACCAAGCACGGAGAAAGAGGGGTTATGATGGAAGACAATGAAGAAGAAGAGGACGACGACAGCTATCCTGGCCATGGGTTCCCTGAATACGATGATACAACAATCGGGGAAGAAGCTGAGCCGGTAATGCAGGAAGAAGCTGAGCCGGCAATGCGGGAAGAAGCTGAAGAAGAGGCATCAGATGAGCCCGTTGATGATCTAGGTCAGGCCATTGCCGATGCAAAGAGAAACTGCGCAAGTGATTTGGAGAAGAAGAAGTTGCAGCACATGTTAGAGGATCACAAAAAATTGTTGTACCCGAATTGCGTAGGTGACAAGAAAAAGTTGGGCACCACACTGGAATTGCTGCAATGGAAGGCAAAGAATGGTGTATCTGACAAGGGATTTGGAAAGTTGCTGATAATGATAAAGGATATGATTCCAAAGGACAATGAATTGCCCGAGAGTACGTACGAAGCAAAGAAGGCTGTCTGCCCTCTAGGGTTAGAGGTGCAGAAGATACATGCATGCCCTAATGATTGCATCCTCTATCGCGGTGAGTACGAGGATTTGAACGCTTGCCCGGTATGTGGTGCATTGCGCTATAAGATCAGCCGCGATGAGCATGGTGATGTCGAGGGCGAGCGCCCCGGGAAGAAGATTCCTGCCAAGGTGATGTGGTATTCTCCTATAATACCACGGTTGAAACGTTTGTTCCAAAACAAAGAGCATGCCAAGGCGATGCGATGGCACAGAGAAGACCGTAAGAAAGACGGAAAGTTGAGAGTACCCGCTGACGGGTCGCAGTGGAGAAAAATCGAAAGAAAGTACGGGAAGGAGTTTGCAGATGACGCAAGGAGCATATGGTTTGGTCTAAGCGCAGATGGCATTAATCCTTTTGGGGAGCAAAGCAGCAACCATAGCACCTGGCCTGGGACTCTATGTTTGTATAACCTTCCTCCTTGGTTGTGCATGAAGCGGAAGTTCATTATGATGCCAGTGCTCATCCAAGGCCCTAAGCAACCCGGCAACGACATTGATGTGTACCTAAGGCCATTAGTTGAAGAACTCTTACAACTGTGGAATGGAACAGGTGTACGTGCGTGGGATGAGCACATGGGGGAAGAATTTGACCTAAAGGCGTTGCTGTTCACATCAATGATTGGCCTGCTCTCAGTAACCTTTCACGACAGACAAACAAGGGATATCGCGGATGCACGCACTGTTTGGATGATACCGACAGTATATATTTGAATAGTTGTAAGAAGAATGTGTACCTGGGACATCGTCGATTTCTTCCGAGCAGGCATCCGTAAGAAAGAAAGGCAAGCATTTCAAAGGTGAGGCGGATCACCGGATGAAGCCTCGCCACCGTACTGGTGCTGATGTACATGATATGGTCAAGGATTTGAAGGTGATATTTGGAAAGGGTCTTGGCGGACAACCTATTCCAAAGGACGCTGACGGACGCGCACCCATGTGGAAGAAGAAATCTATATTTTGGGACCTGCCATATTGGAAAGACCTAGAGGTCCGCTCCGCAATCGACGTGATGCACGTGACGAAGAATCTTTGCGTGACCCTGCTTGGCTTCTTGGGCGTGTATGAAGACAAAAGATACACCTGAGGCACGGGAGGACCAGCAATGTATGCACGGAGAATACGTCATACATCAGGGTCATGCAAGCTACGCTCTTACCAAAGAAGAGAAGGAAATCTTCTTTGAATGCCTGCTCAGTATTAAGGTACCGTCTGGCTTCTCGTCGAATATAAAGGGAATAATAAACATGGCAGAGAAAAAGTTCCAGAACCTAAAGTCTCATGACTGCCACGTGATTATGACGCAACTGCTTCCGGTTGCATTGAGGGGGCTTCTACCGGAAAACGTTCGATTAGCCATTGTGAAGCTATGTGCATTTCTCAATGCAATCTCTCAGAAGGTAATCGATCCAGAAATCATACCAAGGTTACAGAATGATTTGGTGCAATGTCTTGTCAGTTTCGAGTTGGTGTTCCCACCATCCTTCTTCACATCATGACCCACGTCCTACTTCACCTATGCAAAGAGATTAACGTTTTGGGTCCTGTATTTCTATACAATATGTTCCCCTTTGAGAGGTTCATGGGAGTCTTAAAGAAATATGTTCGTAACCGTGCTAGGCCAGAAGGAAGCATCTCCAAGGGCCATCAAAATGAGGAGGTCATTGAGTTTTGTATTGACTTTATTCCTGACCTTAAGCCGATTGGTGTTCCTGAATCGCGGCATAAGGGCAGACTGGATGGAAAAGGCACGCTAGGAGGGGAACAAATAATATGTATGGACGAACATTCTCTCACTGAAGCACACTACACAGTTCTACAGAATTCTGCCTTGGTGGCTCCGTATATGGATGAACACAAGAATTTGCTACGCTCCAAACACCCGGAGCGGTCTGATGACTGGATTACACGTGAACAAACCAGGAGTTTCGTCAGTTGGTTGCAGACACGTATCATGCATGACACCTCTATTAAAGATGAGCTGTACTTGTTGTCCCAGTTACCATCTTCGAATATAATGACTTTCAAAGGGTACGAGATAAATGGTAATACATTTTACACGATCGCCCAAGATAAGAAGAGCACCAACCAAAACAGTGGTGTCCGCTTTGATGCAGAAACCAAGACGGGAAAGGAAACATATTATGGTTATATACAGGACATATGGGAACTTGACTATCGACGTGGTTTAAAGGTCCCTTTGTTTCGGTGCAAATGGGTCAATATGACACGAGGCGGGGTAACGGAAGACCCGCAGTACGGAATGACAACAGTGGATCTCAACAATCTTGCGTATGCAGACGAACCATTCGTCCTAGCCAATGATGTGGCACAGGTTTTCTATGTGAAGGACATGTCTACCAAGCCAAGAAAAAGAAAAGATAAGGAAGCGAATGCATCGTACGATGAGCCAAAGCGGATTAGATGAAAATCACTACAAAATGAACTCTGAAAATGTTGAATTTTGGCAAACTAGATGAAAAACTACTCACAAATAAATAGAAGAAAATAAATATAACAGAAAAGAAAAAAACTATACAAAAAACTACGCAAAAATAAATAGAAGAAAATAAAGCAGAAAAGAAAAAACTATAAAAAAAATTGGGGCGCTGCCCTGTGGGCCTGATAGGCCACAGGTGTGTAATTACAGGCCTTAAAGGCCCAGCAGACTCATAGGGCAGCGCGCAGAGTTTAGGCCCACAAGCCTGCTATATAGAGGAGTTCGAAGTGGTAGCCGCGGCTGGGTTTATAAACCAGTGCGGCTGCCCTTCGCCCGGCGAGGTGGGACTAAACTTTGGGGTGGCAGCGCGAGGCCTTTAGTACCGGTTGGAGCCACCAACCGGTACTAAAGGGTGGTCTTCAGTACCGGTTGATGGCTCCAACCGGTACTAAAGGCCTCGTCTTCCCGCCGCTTGGCCTGGCCAAAACAGGCCTTTAGTACCGGTTGGTGGCTCCAACCGGTACTAAAGGTGCCTTCTATATATACACTTACGAAATTTTCATTCTCCCTCTTTTTCTTCCTCTGTTTCCGTCGTCTCCGTCGCCGTCGCCGCCCCCGTCCCCGTCGCCGCCCCTGTCCCCGTCGCCGCCCTC
>NC_057795.1:687743975-687752041 GCF_018294505.1 Triticum aestivum
CTCCCTCGCCCCCGGCGGCCACCATGGGCGCCGCCCCTCCCCGAGCCCATACACACACACACACAAGCATGATCAACACACACACACACACATGTATGAATTAATGCATGTATATATTAGTATATACGTATTTTGTATGTTTAATTAGTTTAGATTATTTAGATTATTATTTTTTCACTATTATATATGTATGAATGCATGTTAGATGGATATAATTAGTGTTTAATTAGTATGGAAATTTTTTATATAATGTTGTTTTTCAGTTTTTTAATGGATGTATAGAAGTTGTGTTTCTGTTTTTAGTGTTAGATGCTTAATTAGTATGAAATAGTATATAGATTTTTGAAATAGTAGAAATGTTAGAAATTTTAGTTATCAAAATCCAATCATTAAAAAAATGTTATTTTTTGCGGGCATATAGCTAGTATTTGTTCTCGACGATGTCCGGCCCGCATCCTCGCCGTCGACCCGTCCGCGACGACGTCCAGCCGACCCATGTCCGGGACTGGGCTCCGCCGGGCTGGCACTGGGAGGTGCTGCCTGGAGGGCCCCGCCGCTTGATGAGGAACCCGGCCCCGGGTCTCATCGTCGACCCTGATCTCGTTTGGTGGCGTTCGCGTGGGCCAGTTTCGGTGCGGAGGGACCCGGCCCCGCCGGAGGTGGTACGTCGCGTGTCAGGGAGGAGGACGAGCACGTCCATCGCTACATGGTTGCGTTAGAGGGCGGCAGGTTCTCCAATACCTGGCAGTATCTTCGGGGATCTCACTTCAGCTATGATCCTGTGAGGGTTCCTTCTCTTTGGGTGTCCACCGCCCGCGCCGCAGGAACCGCGATTGTCCTAGATTCTTCTGTAGTATTCGATCTTTAATTAGCTAGCCAGTGATGTACTATTCAATATTATATATTATTCGAGACTATGTATTCGAGATTATATCTATTATTCTAGACGAAGTATTCGAGATTATATCTATTATTCGAGACGATGTAATTTCAATACTAAATTGTTTTATATTTCTTTTGGATTAGTTAAATAAAAGCTATGGCAGACAATACCGACAGAGAGGGAGAACAGACCATGTTCGATATGATACGCGGGCCAGATGATGATCAGAATGAAGAAGATTATGGTGGCTCCGAATTTCTAAACAACACCGGAGAGGGTGATATGATATTCGATCACGACGACCGAATTGATGAAGTCATGAACTACGATTATGACGATGACGAAGAACATGTTGATCCTGAAACAACAAAGACCGACGAGGTATATATATTTATATAAGCAGGTATCTGGTGATCATCACATGTTTTAAATGACTTGAAGATATATTAACGAATCGATCTTTGTTCTTTCAGCCATCCGGATCGAACAAATCTTCAGGCAAAAGGACGAAACGAGGCCCGAACAAAAAGTTGAAGGAGGGCGTAAAGTACAATATCGAGGCAGTCAGACCTAATGGCGAACCATTAGCGCCTAAGAAGATTGCGGACAAGTTCGTTCGTCAGTGCGGAGTTCTTGTGAAGGACCAACTCCCGATCTCCCTTCAAGAATGGAGAGAGCCAGCAAAAGACAAAAAACAAAAAGGCAAAGAGGACGCTGCTCCACGTCCAGATGTTACTTTTGTCGACAAGAATCAAAAAGATCTGCTTTGGGATACTCTCATGGAACATTTCACCCTACCAGATCATTTCACAGAAGCAGATGTGCAGAAAGTCAAGGACGCTGCTCTTAGGAAGATGGCGGTTGCATTCAAGAACCACAAGAATCGTGAATGGGACAAGTACGTCAAGGGAGGAAGGAAGACTCCAGTATTCGAGGGAACACTAGAGAACCAACATGCTCATTGGGACGATTTCATGAAATTCAAGGATTCAGAATTAGCTAAGGAACGGTCGAGAATAAACAAGAAGAATGCCGAAAAAAAGGATAAGTTCCATAAGCTGGGGCCAGGTGGCTATGCGGTGGCAATGCCTAAGTGGGATAAGTCTGAGAAAAAGATGGAGGATGCAGGTGTCACTCCGGTTACTAAGAGCTGGCCCCCCAGGTGCAGGACTTGGTTCTATGCGCATGGGGGGGAGTTGGACCCGAAGACAGGCAATGTTTCGACGAAGGCAAGTCTGAAGGGAGCCGACGATGCGATACTTGTTGCAATAGAAGAGGCACGATCCGGGGTGTTCCAGCCCAACAGAGAGAACGACGAGCTTACGCATGCCCTGGGAAATCCTGAACACCCAGGAAGAACACGAGGCATGGGCGCTATTCCGTGGTATGAGGGGTTTTCAGACTGGAACACCGACTACAGAACCCGTGCGAGAAAGAAGATTGCGGAGGAGAAGAAGAGGAAGATGGAGGAGGAGCAGAGGAAGCGGGACTACGAACGCCTTCAAGGCCTAGAAGCAAGTCAAGAAGAATTGGCAGTCAAATTCCAGCGGCAGCAGGAGCAGATCGACTCACTTACCCAGCAAAGGGGGTCTCAGCAGCTACAGCAGCTAGAGGATGATCCAGCATTAGATAGCACCGACCCATCCATGCCGAGAAGCAGCGTAGATACCCCGTGGATGACATCACAGAGAACACTAACTGCGAGCTACACGTCAAAATAACGAACATATCCATGAAGGTGGCGGACGCCGTTGCTTTTACAAATCCCCACGAGGCAACCTTCCATTGCAACCCGATTCCAGCGGGCTATGCTCGTGTCTTGGTTGATGAGGTGGTGGACCCACCATATTCGGAGCTACAGCTTGACATTCCTGGAGGTGACGACGAGCGCTTTCTCGGAGAGGCCAAACATCGTATCATCCTATGGAAAAAGGATTGCATCATCTTTCGAAGGCCACCGACACCGCGTCAGCGGACTCCTCGTCGAAGTCCGCCACCGAGTCAGCAGTCTCCCGCTCTTGCAAGTCCACCAAGTCCGGCAAAGTGTCAGGCCACTCCTCCTCCAAGTCCGGCAAAGTGTCAGGCCACTCCTCCTCCTCCAAGTCCACCACAGTGTCAGACGTCCTATCCTCCTCCAAGTCCG
Organism: Triticum aestivum; assembly: GCF_018294505.1. Classification (NCBI taxonomy): domain Eukaryota; kingdom Viridiplantae; phylum Streptophyta; class Magnoliopsida; order Poales; family Poaceae; genus Triticum; species Triticum aestivum. The sequence continues at coordinate 687,747,002 of NC_057795.1, forward strand.
GCACAACCTCAGGCCACTCCTCCTCCAAGTCCGGCACAGCTTCGGGCGGCCACTCCTCCTCGTCCAACTCAGCCCCGTCAGCCGTCTCCGCCGCCTCAGCAATCGCAGAAGAGACACCCTGCAGCTATGGTGCGTAGCGGTACGAGTCGAGGTAGTACAGGAAGTACAGGCGGAGGCAAGCGATATAAATATGGTCCAAGCCTCACGCCTCTTCCGCAGAGGGCTTATGACAGGTCTGACGAGGAAATCGCAGCCATATCGAAGGCTGAGGTGGAATCCCATTTTGCACCGAAACCACCACCGCCGCCAAGGGAGAAAGTGCCTGAGGAAACGATTGACCACTTCATTCGTATGGCTCAACCACCAGCTCCCAAGCCTGTTGACACAGACTATGAGCGCCACATCAGGAAGTTAAATCGAGCACGTCTACGTAAGGAGGCGAGCTCGGGATCGAGCAAACAAGAAGCAGTTGTCAAAAAATACGGGAAAACCATTCCCCAGCTGGGAGAACAGGCGGCGCAATCGATCCCCTCGCTTGTTGTGCCAACAACACGTGACAGTATGCGCACCCAATATTATTGTGGGCAAACAGTTTACGTTCTTGAGGTGGGCAATGTGGTAATAACGGAGGAGCATATAATGCAGGCTGAAGTTCTCAAAATCACTGTTGGACAACTCCTCGAGATCGAGCCCATGCCTGTGCTTAGAGAGGATGAAATAAAACGGAAATATGTCCGGGGCCAACCTTTGGTCGAGCCAGACAAGGTCAAGAACCTCCCAACGAGAATGTATGAATTGCATCAATGGTACATGAACATTACCAAGATTTCAGATCGATTGTCCCTCATGGTGAATGTCAAGGAGGATAATTACTTCCATGAGAAAGCTCTGTCCGTTGAGTATTCTGAACTGTTTCAGTTATACAATCAAGACGCACTCGACAAATCTATCGTCAGTTGCTATTGTCTGTAAGTGATTTCTTTCTGTAATTTAAGTCTCAAGCTAGCTGTAGTGATCCTTTTGATCAATCATTACATGTAATTATCCTCACTATATTCTTTTCTGTGGTATTATGCAGGATGAAGATGTATGAAATGAGAAAAGGTGGACGCTATGGCATTGGGTTCATTGACCCAAACACCGTTAATGAATACACATGGCGGATAAATCCACATCATCAAAAGAACATAGAGGACAACATGCTAGAGTTCTTGAAGCGCCTCAAATACAATGAAGATATACTACTTCCTTACAACTTCCAGTGAGTCACACTGTCTTGTACTACAAATTCTCTGTTTTTGCCTACTAGCTAGCTACATGTTTTTGCTTACATATGTCTGCTTAATTAAGACATGCAAACGTGTGTGCATGCAGATTTCACTGGGTCTTGTGTATCATTAAAGTTGACGACAGAATAGTTAAAATACTGGACTCACTACTCAAAGTTAAAACTGACTATAACATCTTGTTTGGGATAGTCAACAGGTAATTTCAATCATTATTAACTATATATCTCGGCCTATTTAGTTCGTCATTTCATGATATGAACTATTTAATAACCCCTTTATTCATTTTCTTTGTCGGCGGGTAAGGCTTGGGTAAGGTTCATCAGCGTCACGGATGGCGAATGGAAAAAAAAGCTTCAATGGTTTAGACCCAAGGTAAGTAATTAAGTAGTACTAGCTAGCTAGCTAGCTGCCATCTCTTTAATTATCATGCTTGATTAATTATTATCTGATCAAATTCCATTCTCGTAAAGGCCCTGAAGCAGGCGCAGGGGACTGATCTATGTGCATTCTACGTTTGCGAGAACATTCGCATGATGGCGTCCGAAAGGAGCAGATCTCAAAGACAGGAATGGGTACGCTTGTCAGAACACTATTCACAATTTTTACACCATTATCGATATCTAGTCACACAACTAATACACATGCATATTGATCTCCTTTAACAGTTTAGAGAGGTGCGGGAGAAGCTTCTAGAAACGGAGCGTGTAGAAGCACTTCAAGAGGAAATAGCGGGATTTTTACTCGACCAGGTCATAAATCCGAAGGGAGAATACTATTACCCGCTACCGCCCCCATGAAAACCACATCCAATTGTCATCGTGTTCCGAAGGCACCAATTAGGCTAATGCCACTGGCTCCGAAGGCAACATGCATATGTAGGAGAAATTGTATATAGCTAGCTATACATTTGTGTATGTGCGAATTAATTAATATGGTGGTTTGTGAGACATTGATGATATATATATGCATGATTGGTTCTACTAGAAATTCTATTTATATATATATATATATATGCGCATAACGTGTACAATGTGTAGTATCATAAAATACCAGCAAACGAAAAAGAATTAAAATGGAAACACAAAATTAAATGAAAAAGAAATCATAAAACTAAAAAAACCAAACATTATAGTACCGGTTGGTATTACCAACCGGTACTAAGGGCCAGTTCTTTTGGCTCAATTGTGAAGAATTGCTGCCTGAGGAATCAGAATTACAAAAGAACTCATCTCTGCCTCAAGAATGGTCCAAAATCATCTCAGAATTACAGTACAATCTAGAATCACCGAAACTTGGCAATTCTGGTCATTCTGGCCATTCCCTCAAAACAAAATGGTTCGCTTTGAACCAAATACCCCTATTGGCAACTGTATTTACAGCCAGAATGCCACCGAGGAGGGCCGACCGAGCAAGGCAAAAAGCAGGGGATTTCTCACGAAGCGCTTCCTCGTCCCCGCACACCCATCGTCTCCAGCTATCTCGAGCTAGGGTTTGGCGCGCCGCCAGCCAGCTCCCGGCCCTGGCGTCGTCCGATCCGCCGGCGGGAGGCCCCTATGACGCTGCCCCAGGCCGGCCGCCCCTTCTCCTTCACTCCTCCCGGACCAGCCGCCCCTCCTCGACTCCTCCCCGCCCGCCCCGACGGGAGACATTCAACCATCGACATTCTTCTTTGCGCAATGTTATCGAAAGATCATTTGGTGTTCTCAAGATGAAATGGCGTATTCTCCAAGGCATACCACGGTACAAACCGGAGACCCAAAAGATGATCATCACTGCATGCATGTGTCTTCACAACTACATTCGTGATAGCAAGTTACGTGATGAGCATTTTGACAAGTTTGACAATGATGCATACGTGCAACCTCCACAGCCGTTTACAGGTGCCAACGCTTTACCACCTGACGATGATGGTACCATGGCCGCTACACGTGAGGCTATTGCCGTCAGCCTTGTACCTTGAGATCATCCATCTATTTGTAGTTTGCAACTCCCTTTTAACTTGTAATATTATGCAATATATGATATTTTCAACTCTGGTTCTAAATTGTAATGGTAAGCACTTTATGATATTTGCAAGTCGCTTTTATATTGTAATATTACTATATGTTATTTCCAAATTAATAGTTTATGAGATTTGCATCTTGTTTTTGTGTTCACATTACACATGAAACCATCAATAATAACCAAGTGTTACCAATTCAACACTCACTTGAATCTAAGGGCGTTACAGACATTTCAATGGACAACTCATAGAACAATCACATGCTAGAATTACAGAAAAGAACTGGACAGATAATTCTGTGGGCAGTATCCCAGAATCATATTCTGGAGAATTATGAGGGAAAAAGAACTGGCCCTAAAGGGCTCCAGCCCCCCGGAGCTGGCTCGTGCCACATGGTTGCCCTTTATCACCGATTCATGCTGAACCGGTACTAAAGGGGGGGGCCTTTAGTGCCCACACTTTAGTGCCGGTTATGAAACCGGCACTAAAGGGCCTTACGAACCGGTGCTATTGCCCGGTTCTGCACTAGTGAGTAGGTGCGAAGCTACATAGCTGCAGCGCTGATGAGGGATAGTACAAACCGTAAGACACTCCATAGAAAACAATGACAATAACGAATGATGTGGCTTCAGCATATGTCAGAAAATTCAATAGTAGAAGCTGATGTGGCAAGAATGGTGATGTGGGTACCTTGCATGTTTAGAGAAATAGGATAGTGGGATGAACTATTTAGGTATTGTAGATTATAGATGTGTGTGCTGGTCAGTTATGTTATGGGGATCACCAGGTCGATCGGTCACTCAGTTCCTGCCTTCCAAAGCCCCAAATCCTCGTGCATGAATTAATAAACTATAAAATCAGGGGGAAATAGAAAAATTGTACGGACTATTTCTGTTTATATGAACCATCAATTGCTTAAATCTCTCCCTCTTGACATCAATACAGGTGGTTGAAGTGGAAATGTACAACTTTTGGTTTTGAAACAAGACAAAATGAAAAACATGCCTTATTTATAATTCTTGTCTTATAAGTCTATATGTAACGGGAACTGAAGTACAAATTCGTTCACACAATTGCTTGAGTTCTAAAGCATTCGGGAGCGCATGCATCTACATGTATGCCTCCTGGGTTGCCTTAAACCCTCAATCAGTTAATATATTATTGTTTCACATATCAGACTTTTGAAAGCATGACTAAGGTTATTTGAATTTTCTCAGGATGATGATGTTCTTAACACAAGAAAAAAGAAAGTCGGACCTAAAACAACTTTTATTTCAATGCTTTAGACCTGCATTATGTTGGTCTACATTGTATAAGCATTTGATAAGCAGAATTACGCACATGTATCAGAATTCTACACACATGTGTAGTATTCTATTGGTCTACATTTTATAAAGTCGATCCGTGATTTGGCTTTTAACATAACAACAACTATTCATTTTTTGCAGGTTTTATTCTGTGCCACGACGCTGATCCGTTTGTGGTCCTTACTCCGATGGCGGCCAGGGAGCGTTTGGTTACTGGATCTGTCCGGTGGGAGATGGTTGCGCGGGATATCTTCAACCGGTTTGGATAGCGGTCATGTAATAGGATAGGCGATTAGTTCTCCTGTCTTTATACTGCCAGCCGGTTGTGGCTATGTGGTTTTTTGTCTGTTTGCGTTGAGGCTCTGTGTGAGCTCGCCTTTATTTTCATTTCCAGACTTTGAGATATTGTCGAACCTATTTATTTATAAATATGGCCGTATGC
>NC_057795.1:687752331-687775687 GCF_018294505.1 Triticum aestivum
CTAAAAAAATGAACAGTGGCATCATCATCTCATTGGAGGTAACTTAATGTGTGAGGTGTAAACTACAAAATCTGCTAGAAGCATGTTTTACAAGAGCAAGTATTGTACAAGTTCCATGATAAAAAATTCCATCAAGTTTATGCAATCTTGCATAGGCCTTTGGATAAGTGAAGGCATGGAACACAATCGGTAGTACAAGTTACCATGATCGAAAAAATGATGCTCCATTTGCAGTTTTTTTTTTCAAAATGGAGGCAAAAGATTTGCCTCATCGATTAATTAAGAAGAAGAAAATTGCCCAGTTAATTAACGGAAAACCAGGCGAAAACCGATACATATAACCACATACGGACTACTCGTTAAGAAAGAAACTCCATGACACAACCATCAACCCGACAAACATACATAACATGCAACCACAAACCCTCACAGATCAACGTCGCAACGAAACCCTCAACGAAACCACCAAACGCCACCAAATCCACAGAGGCGAGTCAATTGGAGATGGATTTGCAATTGTGTTCCATGAATTTGCAATTGGAGATGGACGAAACCCTCAATGATGCTCCATTTGCAGTTTTCCTTTTCAATTGAAAGAATTTGCAATTATAACTTTAGTCGGTTAACTGGTGCAGCTTGGCTGGGCATAGGCATTGAAAGTTGATACTTCTTACACTAGTTGGGAAGGGTCTTTAGTCCCGGTTCACCGACCGGGACTAACCAATCGGGACTAAAGGCCCCCATCTTTTAGTCTCGGTTGGCCACAACCCAGGACTAAATCTCTGCCATGTGGCTATCAGCGCGCGCCGGGGGCTGGGGACCTTTAGTCCCGGTTGATGACACCAACCGCGATTAAAGCCCCGGAGGTTTAAATGTATATGTACACACCCAGGTATTTGAGTATTTAAATGTATATGTACACACCCCAGGTATTTGAGTATTCAAATGTATATGAACGCCCACACATACTTACTGCCGTTACACATAAGAATCAATCGAGTGGATCGATTAGCTAGCTATATACATACTACTAGTGGTACAGTACACGTGAGAGTAGATCGAGCGGCTCAATTACTTAGATAGAGGCTAGCTTTGCTTGGTGGTGGATCGACGCGGCCGTGCTGGAGCACTCACCCGCCACCGCCAGCGAGGAGAGGAGCACTGCATCGAGCTCGAGCATGGACGGGTAGCTTCTGCTGCCGCCGCTTGCTGCTATAGCAGATGTTGTTGTTTGCTCCGCGAGCTGTTGCTGCTAGCTCCGATGACTGCTACTCTTTGCGGAGGCTGCGGCACTTCGGCGTCGGCGGCCGTGGCGATAGCGGCTGTGGAGTGGAGAAGGAGTGGACAGAGAGGAGGAAGAGCCGGTAGCCATTGAAGAGAGGATGAGGATATAAAGGAGAGACGCGAGGGAGGAGAGAGGCCAAAGGCCGTTCAATTTCTGAACAAGCGCACGAGATATGCGGCTGAGTTCTTGTCACGTCACTGATCCGCGGATCAGCCAATTAGAAAAAAGCCTAGGGAATACTTTAGTCTTGGTTGGTGATAACAACGGGGACTAAAGGGGCTCGCAGGGGCCCAGCCTGCCACCACCCATTTAGTCCCGGTTGGTAACACTTCTATCAGAGACACTAAGAGATCTGTGGAGATGAGGTGACCATGGCAGTCATGCGGATTATTAAGGGGGAGGAGAATGCAGAGTGTGTTAATGACACGGTGCTAGTTCTTATTCCCAAGGTGATGAACCCAACACTCCTCTCATAATTTCGTCCAATAAGCTTATGTAATGTGTTATACAGAATTGCGTCCAAAGTTGTTGCAAACAGGTTGAAAGTGATCCTGCCGGACATTATTTCAGAAGAACAATCTGCCTTTGTCCCGGGGAGGTTGACCACAGACAACATTATCTGCGCTTATGAGTGCTTGCATTTTATGAAGAGAAGTAAAGCAAAGAGAAATTCTCACTGTGCTCTGAAGCTGGACATGATGAAAGCATATGATCACTTGAAATGGTCCTACCTTCAGGCTATAATGATGAAGTTGGGCTTTGCACAACAATAGGTGAATATTGTTATGAGCATGATCAGCTCCGTATCATTTTCAGTTATGTTCAATGGTGAGAAACTTGAATCCTTTAAACCTTCACGAGGCATCAGACAGGGAGATCCGATCTCCCCCTACCTTTTCTTGATTGCAGCAGAGGGCCTTTCGTGCCTACTCAAAACCAGTTCACAGTCGTCCGCGCTCGAGGGGATCAAGGTGGCAAATTCAGCTCCGGCTGTCAACCACCTCCTCTTTGCGGATGACAGCCTGTTGTTATTCAAGGCGAGTTCAGAGGGGGCAGGTGAGGTTTCAAACCTTCTGGAGTTATACTACAACGCATCGGGACAACGTATCAACTATGAGAAATCGTCTATTTTCTCATGTTGAGGGATAGTATTAAAGCAATTCTTCATGTACACAACGAATCATTGAATGAGCGTTATTTGGGCATGCCTACGGATGTGGCGCAGTCCAAGATGAGCATATTCAGATATCTCCGAGACAGAGTGTGGGAGAAGGTGAAGGGTTGGATGGAGAAGCTCTTATCAGTGGGAGGGAAAGAGATCCTAATTAAAGCAGTGGCACAGGCCCTGTCGGTCTACTCCATGGCCTACTTCAGGTTACCTAGAGGCCTCTGTGAGAATATTTCCTCCATCATTAGGCAGTTCTGGTGGGGAAGCAAAGCGGGGAAACGTAAACCAGCATGGGAGGCTTGGACATTATGACACGGCCGAAACATCTTGGAGGCCTCGGCTTTCGGGACATGGAGATTTTTAACCTTGCTTTATTGGCAAGACAAGCATGGAGAGTGCTTTGTGATCCTGATTCGCTGAGTTCCCGGATCCTAAAGGTAGTTTATTTTCCGAACTCTTCTCTTATGGAGGCAGATCTTGGCAATAGACCATCACAAATTTGGCGGGCGATCTTGGACGGGAGAGACATGCTAAGGCTAGGACTTATTAGAAGAATTGGTAATGGGCAAACTACACATATATGGACAGAGAACTGGCTTCCATGTCCTGGAATGATGAGGCTGATCGCACCCACGGCTCCAAACCCTCCACAGTTGGTTTCAGATTTGTTGCTTATAGCGACAGCGAGTTGGAATGAGCAGCTTGTCCGTTCGGTGTTCTTGCCCATTGATGCAGAAGCAATTCTAGCTATTCCTTTATGTACTAGAAACGTCGAAGATTTTTGGGCTTGGAGTGGAGAGCAAAGAGGATCTTTTTCTGTCAAGTCTGCTTACAGAATTATCGTGCAAACAAAGATCAAAGAGAGAACTGGATTGAAGAACGAGATAGCTCTTCGACGGCTGACAGTTTGCGGACGGACTGGGCTAAGCTTTGGAAGATTGAAGTACCTCCAAAAATCAAACTCTTTTTATGGCGACTAGCTCGGAGCTCAATCCCGACAGCCGATCTCTTGGAGCATCAGAATATGTCAACGTCGGCTGCATGTTCTTTATGTGGAGCGAGGGACTCGTGGAGTCATGCTTTGTTAACTTGCCCGATGGCTGGCAGCATATGGGCACTAGCAGATGAGGCCATCCTGGACCAGATGAGTCGTTTTGACACCGATAATGTCAAGGGTTGGCTGTTTGCCATGAAGGGAGCTTTGTCGAGTAATCTATTTTGTCCGCATGACGACCACTTTATGGGCTATATGGGCGGCAAGAAGAAAGGCGATCTATGAAGATATATTTCAGAGCCCATACTCCACTCGTTGCTTTGTCAATTCCTTCCTCAATGATATCCAGCTTGTCAAGCAACCAGAGAGGAGAGTAGTGCCTCCAGTGTAGGTGAGGCCAACTGGTTGGATCAAACCACCTCCAGGCTTGATGAAAGTAAATGTTGATGCGGCCACTATGACAAGATCAAAATTTGGGGCAATTGCTGCGGTTTGCAGGAATGGAGAGGGCTTGTATCTTGGTGCTTCGGCTATAGTCTTTTAATGGGATTTGTGACCCAGCCACCCTCGAGGCTTTGGCAGTACGGGAAGCAATGGCACTTGCAGAAGATCTCCATATACAGGCATTACACGTTGCCACAAACTGCAAAGGCGTGGTGGAAGATATCAAGCAAAAGAATAGTCCGAACTATGGGGCTATTATCCGTGAGATAGTTGATTATTCTCGTAGTTTTCATTCATGCAATTTTGTGCATGAGTTTAGGAGCTCGAATGTCGAGGCTCACAATCTAGCGAAGCATATTTTGAGACTAGGGATCTGCCGCCATGTTTGGTTGGGCAACCCTGGTGACCTTCAGTTCGTCCCTGTAAACATTGTGACGGTTTGAATAAAAAGCTTCGTGGATTGTCTAAAAAAACCAACCGGGACTAGAGGTTACAAATGGATTAAAGCCTAGCCGTTGGAACCAAGACTAGTGGTCACACTAGTCTCGGTCCAAAACCCGATCGGGACTAACGCGCCGGACGAAAGGCATGTTTTCTACTAGTGTTATGGCAATATGCTCGTGAGTCGGAGCCGCTTCTGCTTCACCCAAGCTATGGACAGAAGGGGTTGAAGATAAAAAATCACCGTAAATTTTCTGACCATTCTGAGACCTTTTATTTCTGCATAAAAAACAACATCACGGTAGTTCTAGTGAAAACAATGTCAGTCCGGGTTACTTCCATTTAAGCCATATCAAAACGATGTAAAATTGTTGTAAACATGGCACGAATACTTCATAAATTATAGATACATTGGAGACGTATCAACATCCCCAAGCTTAATTCCTACTCATTCTCGAGTAGGTAATTGATAAAAAGAAATAATATGAAATGTGAATCCTAACATAGTGCATAAGTTTGATCAATGATAATTTCAATCACATTTTCTATCATCATAAAAACAATTCTTTCTCATAAAACTCATCATGATAAAATAGCAATCAGTTCACACGTTATGGTTCAAATAATGCATTCTCTCGAAACTTAACAACCTATGTTCTTAGTCACCAAACAATTCCAATTCAACTTACTTTCAACAAAGTCTAAGTAAGAGCTCCACATACTCAATTATCATATAGTCTTCTATGATTTCTAATATGCAAAGTATATTTTTAGAACTAATGGCATCCTTCAAACACGGAGAAAGATAGGGGCTTAATGTTTCACCTCCCAAATCATTTATCATATAGATAATTGTCAACAATAATAAATCATGATCAAATATTTTTGAATGACCATATGTGTCTGGATCTTTTCCCACCACATGATACTTGACAACTAGAGAATAATTGAGGTTTAAATTGGAATGAATACTATTGACTCTTGCATAAAAGTAATACATAAAGTAAAAGATAGGCCCTTCACAGAGGGAAGCGGAGGTTGTCAAGCGCTTTTTATTTCTGGATGTGCAAGATCTTAATGCAAAGGAATGTCACGTTATATTGCCCCTTGTGATTGTTGGGGAACGTAGTAATTTCAAAAAAATTCCTACGCACACGCAAGATCATGGTGATGGCATAGCAACGAGAGGGGAGAGTGTTCGTCCACGTACCCTCGTAGACCGTAAGCGGAAACGTTATGACAACGCGGTTGATGTAGTCGTACGTCTTCACGATCTGACCGGTCCAAGCACCGAACGTACGGCACCTCCGAGTTCAGCACACGTTCAGCTCGATGACGATCTCCGGCCTCCGATCCAGTCGAGCTCCGGAGATGAGTTCCTTCAGCACGACGGCGTGGTCACGATGTTGATGTTCTACCGGCGCAGGGTTTCGCCTAAACTCCGCGACGATATGACCGAGGTGGAATATGGTGGAGGGGGGCACCACACACGGCTAAGGAACGATCCGTAGATCAACTTGTGTGTCTATGTGGTGCCCCCAGCCCCCGTATATAAAGGAGGGAGGGGGGAGGCCGGCCGGCCCTTGGGGCGCGCCAAGGAGGGGGGGAGTCCTCCTCCTAGTGGGAGTAGGACTCCCCTTTCCTAGTCCAACTAGGAAGGAGGAAGGGGGAAGGAAAGAGAGGGAGAGGGAGAGGGAAAGAGGGGCCGCGCCCCCCTCCCCTAGTCCAATTCGGACTCCCCATGGGAGGGGGCGCGCCACCTCCTGGGCTGCTGCCCTCTCTCTCCCCTCAGGCCCACTAAGGCCCAATACTTCCCCGGGGGGTTCCGGTAACCCCTCCGGCACTCCGGTTTTCTCCAAAATCACCCGGAACACTTCCGGTGTCCGAATATAGTCGTCCAATATATCAATCTTTATGTCTCGACCATTTCGAGACTCCTCGTCATGTCCGTGATCACATCCGGGACTCCGAACAAACTTCGGTACATCAAAACTTATAAACTCATAATAAAATTGTCATCGTAACATTAAGCGTGCGGACCCCACGGGTTCGAGAACTATGTAGACATGACCTAGAACTATTCTCGGTCAATAACCAATAGCGGAACCTGGATGCTCATATTGGTTCCTACATATTCTACGAAGATCTTTATCGGTCAAACCGCATAACAACATACGTTGTTCCCTTTGTCATCGGTATGTTACTTGCCCGAGATTTGATCGTCGGTATCCAATACCTAGTTCAATCTCGTTACCGGCAAGTCTCTTTACTCGTTCTGTAACACATCATCTTATAACTAACTCATTAGTTACAATGCTTGCAAGGCTTAGGTGATGAGTATTACCGAGAGGGCCCAGAGATACCTCTCCGACAATTGGAGTGACAAAACCTAATCTCGAATTATGCCAACCCAACATGTACCTTCGGAAACACCTGTAGAGCACCTTTATAATCACCCAGTTACGTTGTGACGTTTGGTAGCACACAAAGTGTTCTTCCGGTAAACGTGAGTTGCACAATCTCATAGTTGCAGGAACTTTGTATAAGTCATGAAGAAAGCAATAGCAACATACTAAACGATCAAGTGCTAGGCTAACGGAATGGGTCATGTCAATCACATCATTCTCCTAATGATGTGATCCCATTAATCAAATGACAACACATGTCTATGGTTAGGAAACATAACCATCTTCGATTAATGAGCTAGTCAAGTAGAGGCATACTAGTGACTATATGTTTGTCTATGTATTCACACATGTATCATGTTTCCGGTTAATACAATTCTAGCATGAATAATGAACTTTTATCATGATATGAGGAAATAAATAATAACTTTATTTTTGCCTCTAGGGCATATTTCCTTCAGTCTCCCACTTGCACTAGAGTCAATAATCTAGATTACATAGTAATGATTCTAACACCCATGGAGTCTTGGTGCTAATCATGTTTTGCTCGTGAGAGGGGCTTAGTCAACGGGTCTGCAACATTCAGATCCGTATGTATCTTGCAAATCTCTATGTCTCCCACTTGGACTTGGTCCCGAATGGAATTGAAGCGTCTCTTGATGTGCTTGGTCCTCTTGTGAAATCTGGATTCCTTTGCCAAGGCAATTGCACCAGTATTGTCACAGAAGATCTTCATTGGTCCCGATGCACTAGGTATGACACCTAGATCGGAAATGAACTCCTTCATCCAGACTCCTTCATTTGCTGCTTCCGAAGCAGCTATGTACTCCGCTTCACACGTAGATCCCGCTACGACGCTTTGTTTAGAACTGCACCAACTTACAGCTCCATCGTTTAATAAAAACACGTATCCGGTTTGCGATTTAGAATCGTCCGGATCTGTGTCAAAGCTTGCATCGACGTAACCGTTTACGACTAGCTCTTTGTCACCTCCATATACGAGAAACATATCCTTAGTCCTTTTCAGGTATTTCAGGATGTTCTTGACCGCTGTCAAGTGATCCACTCCTGGATTACTTTGGTACCTTCCTGCCAAGCTTATTGCTAAGCATACGTCAGGTCTGGTACAAAGCATTGCATACATGATAGAGCCTATGGCTGAAGCATAGGGAACATTTTTCATTTTCTCTCTATCTTCTGCTGTGGTCGGGCATTGAGTTTGACTCAACTTCACACCTTGTAGCACAGGCAAGAATCCTTTCTTTGCCTGATCCATTTTGAACTTTTTCAAAATTTTGTCAAGGTATGTGCTTTGTGAAAGTCCTATTAAGCGTCTTGATCTATCTCTATAGATCTTGATGCCCAATATGTAAGCAGCTTCACTGAGGTCTTTCATTGAAAAACTTTTATTCAAGTATCCTTTTATGCTATCCAGAAATTCTATATCATTTCCAATTAATAATATGTCATCTACATATAAAATTAGAAATGCTACAGAGCTCCCACTCACTTTGTTGTAAATACAGGCTTCTCCAAAAGTATGTATAAAACCATATGCTTTGATCACACTATCAAAGTGTTTATTCCAACTCTGAGATGCTTGCACCAGTCCATAAATGGAACGCTGGAGCTTGCGCACTTTGTCAGCACCTTTCGGATCAACAAAACCTTCCGGCTGCATCATATACAACTCTTCTTCTAGAAATCCATTCAAGAATGCAGTCTTGACATCCATTTGCCAAATTTCATAATCATGAAATGCAGCAATAGCTAACATGATTCGGACGGACTTAAGCATCGCTACGGGTGAGAAAGTCTCATCGTAGTCAACCCCTTGAACTTGTCGAAAACCTTTTGCAACAAGTCGAGCTTTATAGACAGTTATATTACCATCAGCGTCAGTCTTCTTCTTAAAGATCCATTTATTCTCAATGGCTTGCCGATCATCGGGCAAGTCAACCCAAGTCCATACTTTGTTTTCATACATGGATCACATCTCAGATCTCATGGCTTCTAGCCATTTTGCGGAATCCGGGCTCATCATCGCTTCCTCATAGTTCGTAGGTTCATCATGGTTAAGTAACATGACTTCCAGAATAGGATTACCGTACCACTCTGGTGCGGATCTTACTCTGGTGGACCTACAAGGTTCAGTAGAAACTTGATCTGAAGTTTCATGATCATTATCATTAGCTTCCTCACTAATTGGTGTAGTTGTCACAGGAACCGGTTCTCGTGATGAACTACTTTCCAATAAGGGAGTAGATACAGTTATCTCATCAAGTTCTACTTTCCTCCCACTCACTTCTTTCGAGAGAAACTCCTTCTCTAGAAAGGATCCATTTTTAGCAACGAATGTCTTGCCTTCGGATCTGTGATAGAAGGTGTACCCAATAGTTTCTTTTGGGTATCCTATGAAGACACATTTCTCCGATTTAGGTTCGAGCTTATCTGGTTGAAGTTTCTTCACATAAGCATCGCAGCCCCAAACTTTAAGAAATGATAACTTTGGTTTCTTGCCAAACCACAGTTCATAAGGCGTCCTCTCAACGGATTTTGATGGTGCCCTATTTAACGTGAATGCGGCTGTCTCTAAAGCATAACCCCAAAATGATAGCAGTAAATCAGTAAGAGACATCATAGATCGCACCATATCCAGTAAAGTACGATTACGATGTTCGGACACACCATTTCGTTGTGGTGTTCCAGGTGGCGTGAGTTGCAAAACTATTCCACATTGTTTCAAGTGTAGGCCAAACTCATAACTCAAATATTCTCCTCCACGATCAGATCGTAGAAACTTTATTTTCTTGTTACGATGATTTTCCACTTCACTCTGAAATTCTTTGAACTTTTCAAATGTTTCAGACTTGTGTTTCATCAAGTAGATATACCCATATCTGCTCAAATCATCTGTGAAGGTGAGAAAATAACGATACCCGCCGCGAGCCTCAACATTCATTGGGCCACAAACATCAGTATGTATGATTTCCAACAAATCAGTTGCTCGCTCCATAGTTCCGGAGAACGGCGTTTTAGTCATCTTGCCCATAAGGCACGGTTCGCAAGTACCAAGTGATTCATAATCAAGTGATTCCAAAAGTCCATCAGTATGGAGTTTCATCATGCGCTTTACACCGATATGACCCAAACGGTAGTGCCACAAATAAGTTGCACTATCATTATTAACTTTGCATCTTTTGGTTTCAACACTATGAATATGTGTATCACTACTATCGAGATTTAATAAAAATAGACCACTCTTCAAGGGTGCACGACCATAAAAGATATTACTCATATAAATAGAACAACCATTATTCTCTGATTTAAATGAATAACCGTCTCGCATCAAACAAGATCCAGATATAATGTTCATGCTTAACGCTGGCACCAAATAACAATTATTCAGGTCTAAAACTAATCCCGAAGGTAGATGTAGAGGTAGCGTGCCGACCGCGATCACATCGACTTTGGAATCGTTTCCCATGCGCATCGTCACCTCGTCCTTGGCTAGTGCTCGCTTATTCCGTAGTCCCTGTTTCGAGTTGCAAATATTAGCAACAGAACCAGTATCAAATACCCAGGTGCTACTACGAGCTCTAGTTAGGTACACATCAATAACATGTATATCACATATACCTTTGTTCACTTTGCCATCCTTCTTATCCGCCAAATACTTGGGGCAGTTCCGCTTCCAGTGACCAGTCTGCTTGCAATAGAAGCACTCAGTTTCAGGCTTAGGTCCAGACTTGGGTTTCTTCTCTTGAGCAGCAACTTGCTTGCTGTTCTTCTTGAAGTTCCCCTTCTTTTTCCCTTTGCCCTTTTTCTTGAAACTAGTGGTCTTGTTGACCATCAACACTTGATGCTCCTTCTTGATTTCTACCTCCGCAGCTTTTAGCATTGTGAAGAGCTCGGGAATAGTTTTGTTCATCCCTTGCGTATTATAGTTCATCACAAAGCTCTTGTAGCTTGGTGGCAGTGATTGGAGAATTCTGTCAATGACGCTATCATCCGGAAGATTAACTCCCAGTTGAATCAAGTGATTATTATACCCAGACATTTTGAGTATATGCTCACTAACAGAACTATTCTCCTCCATCTTGCAGCTGTAGAACTTATTGGAGACTTCATATCTCTCAATCCGGGCATTTGCTTGAAATATTAACTTCAACTCCTGGAACATCTCATATGCTCCATGACGTTCAAAACGTCGTTGAAGACCCGGTTCTAAGCCGTAAAGCATGGCACACTAAACTATAGAGTAGTCATCAGCTTTGCTCTGCCAGACGTTCTTAACGTCGTCAGTTGCATCAGCAGTAGGCCTGGCACCCAACGGTGCTTCCAGGACGTAACTTTTCTGTGCAGCAATGAGGATGGTCCTCAGGTTACGGACCCAGTCCGTGTAAGTGCTACCATCATCTTTCAACTTTGCTTTCTCAAGGAACGCATTAAAATTCAACGGAACAACAGCACGAGCCATCTATCTACAATCAAACATAGACAAGCAAAATACTATCAGGTACTAAGTTCATGATAAATTTAAGTTCAATTTAATCATATTAATTAAGAACTCCCACTTAGACAGACATCTCTCTAGTCATCTAAGTGATCACGTGATCCAAATCAACCAAACCATAACCGATCATCACGTGAGATGGAGTAGTTTTCAATGGTGAACATCACTATGTTGATCATATCTACTATATGATTCACGCTCGACCTTTCGGTCTCCGTGTTCCGAGGCCATATCTGCATATGCTAGGCTCGTCAAGTTTAACCTGAGTATTATGTGTGTGCAAAACTGGCTTGCACCCGTTGTAGATGGACGTAGAGCTTATCACACCCGATCATCATGTGGTGTTTGGGCACGACGAACTTTGGCAACGGTGCATACTCAGGGAGAACACTTCTTGATAATTTTAGTGAGAGATCATCTTAAAATGCTACCGTCAATCAAAGCAAGATAAGATGCATAAAGGATAAACATCACATGCAATCAATATGGCCATCATCATCTTGTGCTTGTGATCTCCATCTTCGAAGCACCGTCGTGATCACCATCGTCACCGGCGCGACACCTTGATCTTAATCGTAGCATCGTTGTCATTACGCCATCTATTGCTTCTACGACTATCGCTACTGCTTAGTGATAAAGTAAAGCAATTACAGGGCGTTTGCATTTCATACAATAAAGCGACAACCATATGGCTCCTGCCAGTTGCCGATAACTTCGGTTACAAAACATGATCATATCATACAATAAAAAATAGCATCACGTCTTGACCATATCACATCACAACATGCCCTGCAAAAACAAGTTAGACGTCCTCTACTTTGTTGTTGCAAGTTTTACATGGCTGCTACGGGCTTAGCAAGAACCGTTCTTACCTACGCATCAAAAACCACAACAATAGTTTGTCAAGTTGGTGCTGTTTTAACCTTCGCAAGGACCGGGCGTAGCCACACTCGATTCAACTAAAGTGAGAGAGACAGACACCCGCCGGTCACCTTTAAGCAACGAGTGCTCGTAGCGGTGAAACCAGTCTCGCGTAAGCGTACGCGTAATGTCGGTCCAGGCCGCTTCATCTCACAATACCACCGAACCAAAGTATGACATGCTGGTAAGCAGTATGACTTATATCACCCACAACTCACTTGTGTTCTACTCGTGCATATGACATCTACGCATAAAACCTGGCTCGGATGCCAATGTTGGGGAACGTAGTAATTTCAAAAAAATTCCTACGCACACGCAAGATCATGGTGATGGCATAGCAACGAGAGGGGAGAGTGTTCGTCCATGTACCCCCGTAGACCGTAAGCGGAGGCATTATGACAACGCGGTTGATGTAGTCGTACGTCTTCACGATCCGACCGATCCAAGCACCGAACGTACGGCACCTCCGAGTTCAGCACACGTTCAGCTCGATGACGATCTCCGGCCTCCGATCCAGTCGAGCTCCGGAGATGAGTTCCGTCAGCACGACGGCGTGGTGACGATGTTGATGTTCTACCGGCGTAGGGTTTCGCCTAAACTCCGCGACGATATGACCGAGGTGGAATATGGTGGAGGGGGGCACCGCACACGGCTAAGGAACGATCCGTAGATCAACTTGTGTGTCTATGGGGTGCCCCCAGCCCCCGTATATAAAGGAGGGAGGGGGGAGGCCGGCCGGCCCTTGGGGCGCGCCAAGGAGGGGGGAGTCCTCCTCCTAGTGGGAGTAGGACTCCCCTTTCCTAGTCCAACTAGGAAGGAGGAAGGGGGAAGGAAAGAGAGGGAGAGGGAGAGGGAAAGAGGGGCCGCGCCCCCCTCCCCTAGTCCAATTCGGACTCCCCATGGGAGGGGGCGCGCCACCTCCTGGGCTGCTGCCCTCTCTCTCCCCTCAGGCCCACTAAGGCCCAATACTTCCCCGGGGGGTTCCGGTAACCCTTCCGACACTCCGGTTTTCTCCGAAATCACCCGGAACACTTCCGGTGTCCGAATATAGTCGTCCAATATATCAATCTTTATGTCTCGACCATTTCGAGACTCCTCGTCATGTCCGTGATCACATCCGGGACTCCGAACAAACTTCGGTACATCAAAACTTATAAACTCATAATAAAATTGTCATCGTAACATTAAGCGTGCGGACCCCACGGGTTCGAGAACTATGTAGACATGACCTAGAACTATTCTCGGTCAATAACCAATAGCGGAACCTGGATGCTCATATTGGTTCCTACATATTCTACGAAGATCTTTATCGGTCAAACCGCATAACAACATACGTTGTTCCCTTTGTCATCGGTATGTTACTTGCCCGAGATTTGATCGTCGGTATCCAATACCTAGTTCAATCTCGTTACCGGCAAGTCTCTTTACTCGTTCTGTAACACATCATCTTATAACTAACTCATTAGTTACAATGCTTGCAAGGCTTAGGTGATGAGTATTACCGAGAGGGCCCAGAGATACCTCTCCGACAATTGGAGTGACAAAACCTAATCTCGAATTATGCCAACCCAACATGTACCTTCGGAAACACCTGTAGAGCACCTTTATAATCACCCAGTTACGTTGTGACGTTTGGTAGCACACAAAGTGTTCTTCCGGTAAACGTGAGTTGCACAATCTCATAGTTGCAGGAACTTTGTATAAGTCATGAAGAAAGCAATAGCAACATACTAAACGATCAAGTGCTAGGCTAACGGAATGGGTCATGTCAATCACATCATTCTCCTAATGATGTGATCCCATTAATCAAATGACAACACATGTCTATGGTTAGGAAACATAATCATCTTTGATTAATGAGCTAGTCAAGTAGAGGCATACTAGTGACTATATGTTTGTCTATGTATTCACACATGTATCATGTTTCCAGTTAACACAATTCTAGCATGAATAATAAACTTTTATCATGATATGAGGAAATAAATAATAACTTTATTATTGCCTCTACGGCATATTTCCTTGAGTGATAGCAACCTTTATTATGCAGTTTATCGCTTTTTATTTCTTTACCATCACAAGTTTGTACAACGCTTATTTTTCCCTTACAATAAAAGATCATACATACTTTAGGAGCAATTTTTATCTTTTTTTGCACCGATTAAGACTTACGTGAATGATCTTATTCAATTCATAGGTAGATATGATGGACACTGATGGCAACAAACTGGGTTTAAGGGTTTTTGGATGCACAAGTAGTATCTCTACTTAGTATGAATTTTCGGCTAGCAAAAGATCCTAAGAAAGCACCACATGTTGGAGGATCCATAACAATATGACTTCTATAGAAATATACCCATGTTCTCTTCCTTGTCCGACATCAACTAATTTGCTAAAGTTTGAAGATAATTAATGGGTATTCACAATCATTAAAGATGTTCAGAATAATATATTTATATGTGAAAGTTCTCTTCCTTGTACTAATCATTCGTGAATTTCTTGTATGACTAATATTGTGATTGTCAAAATTCAATAGATTTTCCTTTATAAATCCAATGGCAAGCTAATACTAGGTATGATACAAGCATATGAAGCACATATAATTTCAACTTTATGATATGCAATTCATTAAACAATTTACTCTTAGCATATAAGTTAAGAATGAGAGTAAATGGCAAACTAGTCCAAAAAGGTATAAGTGAAGATCAAATGAGTAGTTAAGTAAATAGGTACCTATGTGAGGACTCTCTCTCATTTAAAAATTCCATATCTTAAGTATTTTATTCAAACAACAAAGTAAACAAAATAATGGCATTCCAGAATAGCACATCTCATGCAAAGAAGCAAAAACTTACGCTCAACCAAGCCAAACCAATAGTTTGTTAATGAAGAAAGATGGGATGCCTACCGAGGCATACCCAAGTTTAGATACTTGAGACTTCTTAGAATATATAATTGGGATGCCTTGGGCATCCCCAAGCTTGAGCTTTTGTGTCTCCTTGATTCCTATCATATCACAGCTTCTTTAAATTTTAAGAACTTCATCCACAAAAAACTCAACAAGAACTTGTGAGGTAAGTTAGTGTAAATTAATGCAAAACCTTATCATTCTCTACCATAAAAATACTAAAATTATAATTTAACATTGTATACTAAATTCCTATGCATATTTAATACTCATATCCTCAAATAGAATCATTAAACAAGCCAACATATGGAAAGAATGCCAACATAAAAGCAATCTATCTAAACAGAACAGTCCGTAAAGGATGAAGAAGGATCCATACTTATTTAACTCAAAAAATTCTAAAAAATTACCACATTGTAGAAACTTTATCATATATTATTGTTTCAAAATTTCAACATTTTATAACGTTATGACGTTTCCATAGAATTCACCTAATAGCGTGCAACTTTCTGTTTTGAAACATCAACTCATATACTTGCAAATTGAGCATGGTAAAGGCTATACTTGACACTTTTATTGAAATAAAAGATGCAAAACCTTATTCTAAATAATAGCAAGAAAATAAAAAAAAATGGCGCTCCTAGCAAAGCACATATCATGTGACGAATAAAAATATAGTTCCAAGTGAGGTTAGCGATAATGTTGAAGACGAAAGAAGGGATGCCTTCTGGGGCATCCCCAAAGTTAGTTGCTTGAATCTTCCTTGAATATTACCTTGGGGTGCCTTGAGCATCCCCAAGCTTATGGTCTTTCCACTCTTCATTCAGCTCATATCAATATATCACCCAAAACTTGAAAACTTCAATCATACGAAACTTAACGGAACTTCGTGAGATTGGTTAGTTTGGCAAAGAGCAAACCATTCACTTTGGCAGTATCAAGACAACATTTATAATTCTGATCACATAATTCCTATTGTACCTTATTGTTTCCACAATTTATATTAACCAATATAAGCCATAGAAACTAAAAGGCAAGTAAACTACTCATTGAAAACACAATCTGTGAAAAACAGAACAATCTGAGGACGGGGCATCGACCCGTTGGCTGGGCAGCTGAGGTTGCTGTCAGCCCACCCGAGTTCAAGTCCCGGCTTGGACGTGTGGTGCTCGCGGAGTTTCTCCTATAAATAAATGCCAACGAGGGTTAGCCCTTGGGTTGGTCTTTCTTTTTAAACAGAACAGTCTGTAATAATCTGAATAATGGTCATACTTCTGCAACTCTAAAAATTCTGAAAACTTAGGACAACGTAGGAAATTTGTATATCAATCATGTCTAAAACTTTCAGATCAAAATCACGTTCTAGTAAATTATACAATTTTCTGCATTGAACGCAAAACTTTTTGTTTTTGAACAGAATCAAGTCAACTATCATCCCAAAGGCTTTACATGGAGCTTAATTGAAATAAAAACTATAAAACATGATTACTATAGTATCTTAATCATGTGAACACACAAAAACAGTAGATAGAAATATTGGGTTGTCTCCCAACAAGTGCTTTTCTTTAATACCTTTTTTGCTAAGCATGATGATTCCAATGATGCTCACATAAAAGTAAAGAACTGAAACATAACGGGAGCATCATGAAGCATATTACTAGCACATTTAAGCCTAACACACTTCCTATGCATAGGGATCTTATGAGCAAACAATTCATGGGAGCAAGAATCAACTAGTATAGGAAGGCAAAACAAGCATGACTCCAAAGCTTTCAACATAGAGAGAGAAAACTTGATATTATTGAGATATGTAAAAGCATATGTTCCTCTCTCATAATAATTTTCAGTAGCATCATGAATGAATTCAACAATATAGCTATCACACAAATCATTGTTTTATGATCCACAAGCACAGAACTTTTATTACTCTCCACATAAGAAAATTTCTTCTCACTCATAATAGTGGGAGCAAAGTCAACAAAATAACTATCATGAGATACTTGATTGTAATAATCCAATTGAAAATAAAAATCATGATGACAAATTTCATGGTTATCATTATTCTTTATGGCAAACATGTCATCACCATAATCATCATAGATAGCAACTTTGTTGTCATAATCAATTGAAACCTCTTCCAAAATAGTGGATTCATCACTAAATAAAGTTATGACCAATCCAAATCAACTTTCATAATTATTACAATAAGATTCAATACTCTCCAAAATAGTGGGATCATTACTTCCTAGATTTGACACTCTTCCTAACCGACATTCATCAATGTAATCATCATAAATAGGGGGCATGCTATCATAATAATGGATTTGCTCATCAAAACTTGGGTGATTAAAAATATCATATTCATCAAATATAGCATCCCCGGGCCTATGGCTTTGCATATCATTAGCATCATGGATATTCACAAAAAGCATACTAACAACATTGCAATCATGCTCATCATTAAAGGATTTTAGGCCAAACATTTTATTGAATTATTCTTCTATCAATTGAGCACAATTTTCCGATCCATCATCTTCAAGAAAGACATGATAAAGACAAAGAATATGAGGCAACCTCACTTCCATTTTTTGTAGTTTTATTTTATAATCCAAACTAGTGATAAAACAAGAAGCTAAAAGATCCATAGCAAGATCTAAAGATATACCTTCAAGCACTCACCTCCCCAGCAATGACGCTAGAAAAGATCTTGATGTCTACTATGCAACTTTACTTCTTGTAGACTCTCTTGGGCCTCCAAGCGCAATGTTTTGTAGGACAGTAAGAAATTTCCCTCAAGTGGATAACCTAAGGTTTATCAATCAGTGGGAGGAGTTGGACGAAGATGGTCTCTCACAAACTACCCTACAACCAAATAAAGAAATCACTTATGTCCCCAACACACCCAACACAATGGTGAATTGTATAGGTGCACTAGTTCGGCGAAGGGATAATAATACAAGTTTAGTATGGATAGTATATATAGTTTTTTTGTAATCTGAAAATATAAAAACAACAAGGTAGCAAGTAAAAAAAGTGACATGAACGGTATTTCAATGCTTGAAAAAAAGGCATAGGGTTCATACATTCACTAGTGCAATCTCTCAATATTGCTAGCATGATTGAATCATATAACAATCCCTCAACGTGCGACAAAGAATCACTCCAAAGTTCTTATCTAGCAGAGAACATAATATGAAATTGTTGTAGGGTACGAAACCACCTCAAAGTTATCCTTTTTGATCAATCTATTGAGCTATTCCTATAAGTGTCACAAACAACCCTAGAGTTCATACAAGAATAACACCATATGATACACAACAACCAATGGTAATATCATATAGATACTCCAATGTCACCACAAGTAACCATGAGTTGATTATTCGATATGCATCAAACAACTTCAAGTTCATAGTATTCAATCCAACACAAAGAACTTCAAAGAGTGCCCCAACATATCTACCTGAGAAAGTAGGATGAAAACGTGCATCAACCCCTATGCATAGATTACCCCAATGTCACCTTGAGAATCTGTGAGTTCAGTGCCAAAACATACATCAAGTGAATCATTATAGCTCCCCATTGTCACCACATGTATTCATATGCAAGACATACATCAAGTGTTCTCAAATTCAACAAGTATTCAATCTGATAACAGTGCAATCTCAGAGGTAAAAACTCAATTCATATATGTGAACATAGTGATGTAATGCACTCAGAAACGAAGGGAGGAGCGTCCATCACCGATGGTCGAAATGTGATACTGGAAGAATCCTGACTGTTGTCGTGAGGGTAGCTTCTTTTTTCTTTCTAAGGTGCTAGAAATTTTGGTGTAATGTACTTTGGAAATTAAGGAGGAGCTACCATCACCGACAGTCGCAATATCAAAGGGAGTGCGCACAATATACGTGAGATGAGAGTTTAGCAAGAAAGACTCGACAGACCTAAAGTCAACCCATTGCATATATTCAGTAATAGTGATCTATGTGTTGAATTTCATGGTAGTTGCCTTCTATCGATTTTTAATGTTTCAACTATGAACATAGGAAATGTCTAACGACGAAACGGCATCCGCTATGTGTGATTACTGCGAAGACGAGTGTGGTCTGTGCGACATGCCTCACCTACTAGATGGTAGACGCTTCAGCACCATGCTGGATGAGACCTTCGATGTGCAAACAGTAGGTCACAATGACAAATCTTTTTTCGTAATTAAGCATGACTTCTGCTTCTTTTGCTTCAACTTATAATTTTAATTTTTTTTTTCAATTCTACTAGCGTATCCCCTGCTATGCAAGACATTATGTCTTGGAGAAAATTTGTTTCCAAGATATGAAAAGTATGGAGGTAAAGAGAGTTCACTTGAGGACTAAGCATGGCTATGCTTTTGCTGTAAAATTATTCAATGTAGAGAACTACTCATATTTTGAATGATCAAATTGGAGAGCACTATGCAGGGCGGATGCATTTGAGCAGAATATGCTTATGACCTTTGATATGCGTGGCCTGACGATGAAATTGAAGGTAATATCGACATCTGGGTCGATGTGCAGACGCCTGCAGTTCTATCTATGTGAGTTTCTCAACCATATTTATTAAGTAATTTATATTGTTTATTTAAAAATAGTAGACAACTTATTTTTATTGACAACTTATTTCCATTCAACCAAACATGTACGGCTCTTGGTAGACAGAACCTACTACTGTCCCGGGGCTGAACTAAAATGCGAGGAGATAAGTCATTATGTTTCGTGGCTTGAGGAACTTGATGTTGTCAAGACAAATTATTTTCCTGGACTTAATAGTGGTAGTCGATACCTTCCACCACTAGTGTGTGTACTAGACTACAGTAACATCTATCTAGGAAAGATGGTAATATTTTTACTATTCGTCCCCGGTGCATCTTTTGCATACATTCCTTTTTAAGCTAAACTTCATTGCTAAGTATGTTATTACGATGTTCTTCAGTAGGGACTACCGATGGATGTTGTGCCTCGTTGGATCGAGCGTAAAGATCACATGACCGTTGTTATCTTATAACCAAGATAGCCTACGATTACCAGGTGTGCATACAGGATTTCTAAAAGCGAAAAAGTCTTCCTAATCAAAGACTGGAGTCATATTGTGAAAGATCGCAGAGAAGTACTAGGGGGCAGCAATAAGAAGCGCAACCCACAATTACAAGATAGATTCATCTGCATTCTCCAAAATGATGGAGAATGTGGGGTTTACATGTTTTATGCTATTTTACCTGAGAGAGAGCAGTAGGAGTGATGTATGAGTTTGAAGATGATGATGTGCTACATAGTCCTAGAATGATGATTAGCTAGTGTTGGTGGGGATGACTATGATGATTAGCTAGCTAGTGTTGGTGTTGATGACTATGATGATTAGATAGTGTTGGTGGTAATGACTATGATGATTAGTAGCTAGTGTTGGTGGTGATGACTATGATGCAAAAGTTTTTATATTAATATGATGACGATGTTGATCATGATGAACATGATGATTTGTTATTATGATCATGATTAATTATTATATGATTGGTGGAAGGAACACATATTAGATTCATGTGGATGGATCAAAAGTGACCAAAAATTGAATTAGTAGGATCATTTTTTATTCATCCAAATGAATCTAATCCATTTTTCTTCCTCACAATGATATAAGAATTCATGGTGGACATAATGATATAACAGCCTCTTATTTGGTATTGTATCAAAATTTGTATAATGGCGTATAAATACAGTAAACTAAAAAATGAAAAACATACAAATAGTAGCACTGGAAAAGAAGCTCAGTGCTAATAATTAGAAGTGCGCTTGTTGCCTTGCACTATCCAGCGCTACTACTAAGAAATAGTTGTAGCGACATAGTAGTAGCCCCCCCCCCCCCACCCACCCACACGCTCTACTGCTAAGCACTTGACCCTACTGCTAGGATTTTCCCCAGTAGTGCAGCGCCACGCTTTGACGCACTCGGATGCCTGGCCTCCACCAGAATCAGCTATAAAAGGACGGTCACACCCGACTATGTCCACAGCAACACAGGCTCCACCTTCTCGTCCTCTGCTCCACATCCATCATCCGCCATGACCACAAGCACGAAAGCATTGTTGGACAATTTGTCGCTCGACATGAAGCAGGCGGTGGCCGGCCATGCCGCAGCCTGGCTGGGCCACCGTGCCAGGTAGAGCGAGGCCGGCTTGCCATCCAGCTCGCCCGAGGTCTTCGACAATGACACGATGGAGACGGGCTCCAACGACGAAAGCGTTGCGGCTCCCGCACCACCTTTGCATGACGGCCTCACCATGGAGCAGGCTCAGGCGCACTACAACGCCACCATGGCGGTAGTGCAGCCTGCGGCGGTGCCATTGTCGGGGTACCAGCGGGCGCTAGAGTAGCACCGGCTGGCGGAGCGCCAACTTGACGGTGAACGCGCGAGTGAGGAGGCCATGACGGCGATGGCCGCGACGAATTCCAACTTCGTTGCGAAGTAGCATGCCATCTACGAGGCCCTCCGCGCTCGAGCCGCCGCTCCCAGGAAGCGGCAGCCGCGGAGACGCAGCTCCATACGATTGCGGAGAAGAACGCTGCCAGCTGCGCCTCCTACGTGCTGCCGACGAACCATCATGCCGCCCGAAAGGATGATGACAGCATCGGCACAACCATTTCCATCATGGACCTCACATCCACCGGCGACGGACAAGGCGCGGACTCCTCCAAAGGATGAGTAGCGCATGGAAGGCACTTGTGTCCCATGTAGGCATGTTCGTCTCTCGTGTTCTATTCTTCCTCGCCGGAGACCGCAACTTCACTTCACGAGTCTTATATTCGGTGGTCATGAAGACGACGGATGGGGGAAGTGAAGGGCTTGGACGCCGAGCACCACCATAGTAGGATAGTTTAGGGTCGGGTCATTATTTTTTGTTCTAAATATTTGAAATGTAATGAAATCCGTCGTATTTGCATGAAATCCGTCATGTTTTTATGAAATCTGGCCGTGTTTGCATGAATTTCGTCCGCTTGATTGAAAAAATGTTTGAAATGTATGCGGGTAGGGTTGGATGGCGTCCTACCACATCCGCGTCTATGGACGAATGCGGGAGAAAATTTGCGGATCGCCGTTGAAGATGCCCTTATCCTTAACCCTGTACCCAAACGGACGTGGCATCAGGGAAGACCGGGATGAATAGGTATGGTAGCACGTGCGAATCAACCTGTAGTTGGATGGTTAGAGGGATTGTGGTATTCCCAGCCCACCAGGGTTCAAATCCTGGTGCTTGCATTTATTTCTGGATTTATTTCAGAATTCCCGGCGATGCGTATTCAATGGAACGAGACATTTTCATCGACGACGAGGCGGCTGCGGTGACTGCTTGTGTGTGTACTGATGTTCAAAAAAAGTTTGGTAGCATGTGTGTGTGGCTCCACTTGTCAGCTGAAAAAAATAGTACATTCGCGTACTCGCGCTGTATACATGCATCAATTCATGGGCTCACAACACCTTTGTTCATGTCCTGGCAGCGGGGGCATGTCGAGAGACACGAGCACACGACCGCAGCGCTGCGTACGGCAGCGATTAGCCATCAAACGCGTCGTCGACCCTTGTTTACCGTCTCTCTCGCAGAACATGGAGCTGCTCTCCTCGTCGCTGCCAAGCCCTTGGCTCCTCCGTCCACGCGCCGGCCCAGCTGGTAGCTTCGCAGGTCGCCGGCGACGCTCGCATATGTCCTCGTGGGCGGTCCTCCTGACCCTCAATCTCTCCCAACAGGATCCCGCGACGTCCTCCATGAATCACGAGTCGACGCACGACACGAGGGACAGCGGCGGGTAGACGGATCGCGCCAGGAGCTGGCCGCAGGGAGAACGCCTGCAGCACCTGCTCCGGTGGCAGTCATTATTTGGTAAAAGTAAACGATCACAGCCTCCCCTTGCCAAGTCATCCAATCCACTCCTAAGAACTACTAGATGTTTAAAACGACGGGATCAACGAGTTCAGGGTATCGATTTCAGTGAATTCCACGCTGAGGCACGGCCGGCCGGCAAAATCCGGAGCCATGTGTGAAACTAAAAAATAGGGCCCTATTTCATTAGAAAAATAAACTACCGATCAATTATAAAGTACGTTATATATTGTCTGACATAAAAATTCTGTAGTATTGAAACACGAGACACAAAAGATGAATAAAATTAAATTAAAGTGATACGGCAGCAAATATCAACGGGAGATTATGTGTCAATGTTTGGCAATTAGATGGACCGTCTTACTCACCTAGTC